>NC_083596.1:44706213-44893713 GCF_027579695.1 Neoarius graeffei
TATAGCGACAGTCGTCCGCCGCCACGATGTCCATCAGCAGGATGTACTTGGCCTTCTTGTCCAGGCCGTTCACGCGCACTTTATACGGCGGAAACATTCTCCTGCGCACAGGGAGTACATATTTTTGAAACACAATAAATAAATAAATAAATAAATAAAACACACACACACACACACACACACACACACACACACACACACACTATTTGTACATTCCAATTTCTAAATTCACTCCAATACAAAAAGCAAACAACGGAAATAAACCTTGCAGGAAATACAAAATCTCTTCACCTAATAAAATTAAAATAAATCTTGGGCCTCTTCTAGTCTTTGCTGTGGCATATTACAACTGCAGCTCCATTTTTTTTTAAATAAAAGTCATAATACAGATTCATTCTTCAACACATTCACAGCATGACCAATAATGTCCTTTTTTTTCATTTATAGAACCCAACCTGCCCTGCACTGAACATACTACACACACAAAACATATAAAAGGTTAAACTTTTCCTCGAAATGACCCCATGACAGAACTGACTCTGATACTGTGATCTCCTTTTCACAGCATATAACATCCTCAACTACATTATGCATATTTTCAAAACACGGCTGCAAGAACGAACAAACAAAGAAACAAGCAGATAGTTTTTGCTCATATTTTCCAGCACTGACCCGTGATATTTAACTAGGCTTGTTTGGAAATTTCATCATGTGCCTGAGTAACCTTTATCCTGCTCTGGTCTGCTAAAGAAATCAAACATTTATCTTTGTTTCAGCTGTTTGCTCTGTGCAGAAGTGACGTCTCACCAGTGTAGCTCTATCAAACAAATAAACACATTTCTTATTCTTTTTTTTTAAATACACACATTTTCTTTTAAACATTTGCATATGCAGTTTGTTCTCTAACCAATATGAACCCCAAACTAGATGATTCACGCTCAGTGTTTAATTCTATGCCTCAGCAACATTTGAATCATAACAGCCTAGAAATAAAAACCATTCGAATTCTTTTTGAACGCGCAGTATTTGAGGTATAAACGCAAAGCGGAATTATTTCAATTTGGATTATAAGGACAAATAATTGAACGCTCACCTTCCCGACTTGGTGATGACCATTTCGGTGCCGAATTTATGAAACTGATCCCAGAGCTCCTTGGCCTCGAGGGTCACTTTGGGGTCGTCCTCGACCTCCTCTTCTGGCTCGAGGCTCTTCAGTGCACGGAGGTGCGCGGCGGCGGCGGCCGCCTGCTGCTGCTGCTGCGGGTGAGAGTGGTGATGATGGTGGCCGTGCAGAGCCGCGTGCAGGCCCGCGTCCGCTGCTCCGGACAGCGCGTGCTCAGCCAGCGGCTTGGGAAGAAGCCCGAGGCTCGGGAAGAAGGAGGCGGGCTGCGCCGCGGCAAGGAACGCCGACACGGGGAAGTCGGCGGGCCGGTGCGCGTGGAACGGGTGATAAGCCATAGCGCCGGTCCCCGTGAAAACCGGATCTCTCATCGGTGCATCCACTGAAAAGGAACGAGGCAAAGCTGTAAGAGGCGAGAATCGATTCGTATATGCCCGGCTGACCAAAAAAAAAAAAGTAACAATAACCGGATAAAAAATAAATAAATTCACGGAAGAGTTTTGGAAAGAGCGGCCAAGAAGTGAACCGTTGACGTTTCCACAGCTGGAGAAAAGACGAAATGATAACTATTAGTCCTGATGATGATGATGATGATGATGATGCTCCACTGCAGTGTTTAATACCATCCGTCAGAAGAGCGACATTGACACTTCACGGATTTTCTCCTTCTTTCTCGCACCAGAAAACAAAAAGCAGCTCCAGGAAAAGCCCCAAAAACTTATCCAGAGCTCAGCGTGAGTTTTCGTCTTCAACACTTGTGTGTCTTTTGCGCGTCCCTCCTCCTCTCTGCTCGCCCACACTAATGAGCCAAAGCCCCTTGATTGCCGATTTTACGCGTCCCGGACCAATCGTGGCGCACGGTGGGCGTGACCTTGACAGATCGAGCCAAGAGAAGGCGGGCCGAGGAGGAAGACGAGGCGGGGCGAGGAAGAGGATAAGGAGAGAGAGAGAGGGGGTTCGAAGGTGTCGGAAGCTTTTGCAGAGAGAAAACATGTCAACAGGATAAAATATTAACCAATGACATAGAGAAGATGTGGAAATCCCACCCCTCCTCCCCCTCCCCAAAAAAGGGGCAGGCGGATAGCAGAGAGAGAGAGAGAGAGAGAGAGAGAGAGAGAGAGGATCATTTGTGCAAATCATTTTGCACTTTCACTTTGTTCACGACTCAGTACAACACTGCGTTCTTGAACCATGCGCCTATTTTATGACTTAATAAAATATTACTGTTTTTAGGAATAGTATAGCCTACTATTCCTAAAACACATGCATGCTTTAGGACATGACATCACAACATCACATCACACTGATTATACACCTACACTCCAGACTGAAAATGCATGATGGAAGTGTTCCCTAAGATTTTTTTTTTTCAAAGAAAAATCATGGAGAAAAAAAAATCATTATTTTGATGGATGGGATATCAAAAGGAAACCTCAGGAATGGGTTACTGAGTCATTTCTTATATCCAGATATGCTCCAGAATACAGAAGAATTATAATCAATGATAGATATATCACTCTTGTTTCTTGTGCTTTGTTTTAGGCGGAAGCTGTCTAATCAAATCCTTTAAAAAAAAAATCAAACAAATCAAACCTTCGGGGGAAGGGGGTGGGGGGGTTTGCGCCTCGCTGCTCAGAAAGAGAATGCGCGGCCCCTTTAAGGCGCTCCGTCAGCGCGCGCTGATTAAGTGGGACTCCGCTATTTGTTAAAAGGGCGCTTGGCGCCAGTCGGCTGGGGTCCTACAATAAGAACCTGGCCCGTGTCACTTCATATTTACCCCCTGAGTCCTCAAACGGCGCGCACCCATCCGCTCAGTGCTCACATCACCAACTAAATCCACTCAAACCATATTATCAGTGCGCAGTAGGCCTAATTAAGTGTAATTTTTTTTTTTTAAATGTGCATTTCAGAAGTTTTGGTGCATAACTTCTATACACACACACAACAAAAATGGTGCACAGTGATATGAGCTCATGATGCACGCTCAGGTTTAAACGTACACAGCATGCTTGCACGCGCGTTCTAGTGTCACAGCGCTGCAGGTGTGAATTCAGCCCTGAAGATTCGGTTTTTTTTTTCTTTAAATCGATGTGCAGCGAGAGCGCGCGCAGGAGAAGAGGGTTTGCGCAAGTGCACAGGTTATTGCTCCATCATAAATGTATGATGACTTCTTGCTCGTGCACAGTACAGACATTCATTCATGAAGGTGCATGACTTCATCCTCCACTAGTCCCGAGAGAGAGAGAGAGAGAGAGAGAGAGAGAGGCTGCTGCAGGTCTCTGCTACTTTTCTGCTCCACAAAACACTGAAAACTGCTCTCTGGAGGGGAAAATGTTCAATCTTGAACATCATCAAGTACTTCTTCTTCTTTGGTGAGTTTTGTTTTCGGTGGATTTGTGGATGTAACAGCTCACGGATGAAGGAGCACTCAGGAGCCAGCGTGTGGATCAGAAATCAGGACTTCATGGTAAGATATGCGTCGCTTCTCTATGAAGAGAGAGAGAGAGAGAGAGAGAGAGAGAGTAAAAAAAAAACCTGCCAGGTGGACTATTTTGTTGGAAGTCTTCCTTTAGGAATATTTTGTGGATTGTGAAAACAAATCAAACACTCATAAAAAACATGACAAATTTTCTACAGTGCTTGCATATGAGTTAAATGATTGTTCAATCATTTAACTCATATGCAAGCAGTGTAGAAAATTTGTCATCTTTTTCAACCTATCAACCTAAGATGTGAACTGTTGTATATATATATATACACACACACCAGTCAAAAGTTTGGAAACACCTTCAGATTTAATGTTTTTATCTTTTTATTTTTTTTCCCTTACATTGTAGAACAATACTGAACTCATCAAAACTATGAAATAGCATATGGAACATATGGGATTATATGGTAAACAAAAAAGTGTTAAAAAAACCAACATGTTTCATCTTTTAGATTCTTCAAAGTCGTTGATAACAGCTTTGCACACTACTGGCATTATCTGAACCAGCTTCATGAGGTACTGTAGTCACCTGGAATGCTTCTCAAGTGTCTTGTCAAAAATGGAATTTCTTGCCTTCTTAATGCATTTGACACCATCAACCAGTAAAGAGCAAATAATAAAAATACACCCTGTTCGACAACTGTAGTAATCCATATTATGTCAAGAGCCACTCAACTAAGTAAAGAGAAATAACAGTCAGTCATTACTTTAAGACACGAAGTGTCTTTTAGTTAATTAAAATAAAGAAAAAAACATTGAATTTGAAGGTGTTTCCAAACTTTTGACTGGTACTGTGTATGATCAGTCATTTAACTCATATGCAAGCAGTGTAGAAAATTTGTCATCGTTTTCAACCTATCAACCTAACATGTGAACTGTTGCATATATGCAACAGGTTGATTAAGATAGACATCAAATGTCACTTTTACTAAACTCGAGGCGTTTGTCTTGCTTACTTGCTTATCACTGGAACATAATTTAATAAATGACTTATAAATAGATGCTAACTGAGCCATATATGTATTTGCCTATGGAGTCGAGGCATTAGAGGCATGTAGCTTGTAGTCTGTGGTTCAGAGAATCAAGATGCACTGCAACAGGATTGGACATTTAAAAAAAAAAAAAGGACACATTTCATTTTTGAGCAATGCATTATTGATTTACTGATTTATTTCTATGGAATGTAGGAAGACGAAGCGCCTCCATGTCTCCCCGGTGAGTTCGCAGAGGCTGAGAGAGAGAACGCATTAACCCCACACGAACCCGAGGAAGTTAATGATTTGCTGTGTATATGCTCATCCAGCTAATTATATAAACAGCAGTCAACACGGCGCTCGCGACTGTTTATTTGCACTGGGTAGCGCGCGTGAAGCCCTGTAACTACTGCACGACATCTGGATGAACACACCTACCTCCATGCATGCTGCAATTAACACACCTACCATGCTGAAGCGACGCGTTAAAGTGTTTAGGTCTTCTGCTCCTTCAACTGTCTCAGCTCATCTGAGAAACAGCACTGGAACACAAGCAGAAAGACTCTGGGATATTATCAAATATCAATATTAGAGTCAAGTTCCTTGGTTTGTAACAGAGTCTCAGAAATAAAGGCTGGGGTAATACTTGTAGTATCAAAGGTGCATGTGGACTTTTAAGGGGATTGGATTTTTAAGGTAATTAAAGATACATGACACGCACTTTCACAGCATGTCACACTAAAGTGACACCACAGTAGCACCTTTATTTCAGCCTGGAGATCATTCATTCATTCATTCATTCATTCATTCATTCATTCAGGTTCAGGATGAATCCCAAACCAGTGAAACTACTCCAAGTGAAATAGAATGATTAATTAGACTATTATAATATTATTCATATTTATAAAAGAACAAACTATAATCAGAGCACCATTCAAATAATTTGTATTCACTGTTATGATGCAGAAGCTCATGTCGCTCATGTTTTTTTTTTTTTTAAATACAGGACATAATGACCTTGTGAAACTTCCCTCGTTCTCCATGCTCAACACTATAAAGCATGCTGTAGTGTAAAAAAACAAAACAAAACCCAAAACTCCTTAAGAGTTGTATAAGAACATAGACTTGCATTAACTCTTAGAATTCCACTGGATTGTCTTGAGTTGAAAAAACAAACAAACAAACAAACAAACAAACAAACAAACAACCTATGGTGAGATCAACATTACACTTTTTTAAATTAGACATTTTCTCATTTTCTGAATTCTCTTTCAGCACTGTAGTAAATGATGTGTTATCACAATTGAATGTTCAAGCCAGTGACGCTTAAATAATTAGTTATATGACGTAATAAGTGAGTTATGTGACATGAACCGAACCTGTAAATATAAGTTGACTTGACAAAGGTGTAATAAAAAACATGTTTACAGCATGCCACTTATTATGATTGTGTCATTTGTGTGGTTTTATTTATTTATTTGTTTATTTGTTTGTTTGTGGTCAGCCTAGCTGCTTTACGTCCTATAGCCAGGGCTCTTTGCTCTTTGAAAGAACCCCAAACTTCTTGTCGTTTTTTCAGAGGCTTGGAAAGATTTCTCGTTTACAGAAACACTGATCTAGCCAAAATGAATGAATGAATGAATGAAAACATTTACACCTCGTTTGACTTGAAAGTGTTCATTAAACTTTATTTAAATTAAGCCTTAATTCATTTGTCAGTATCAGGAAGCAAATGGAAGACTATACAAATGAGACAAAATGTGTTCATTGACAAACTGGCAAATTCTAATCAGAGCTAATTACACTATTTTTTTACAGCATTAAAAAAAATCAATTAAAGATCACTGATCTTGTGACTCATGTCAAATAATTTGAAAGAAGTCAAAAAATCAAAGTACAAGTGCAAATACAGACTGTTACACAAAATAATACAACTTCAGAACCAATGTCAAATACAACTTTGTGCAAGGGGTTGAGCTTCATCACCAAGAAAACATGGACCATTAATGACATTAATACAGGTTTAGCACGAAGCATGCATGTTTGTGTGTAATCATATCATGGATTATGAAAAAAAGAGGAAAAAGAAAGCCTGCATAAACGTGGTTATTGAAAGAGGATTGAATATTAAGCTGCACAGTTTAGCTGTGATATTTCCTCTTGATTCTCAGAGCTCTTTGATCACTCATTCATGACCTGAGCTTCCAGGCAATAATGCAACAGGTGAAACTTTCAACTGAACCCTCAGAGAATCTGACAAGTTCATATTCTAAAAATATCTCAGTGCAGGTTAAATAACTACAGTCAGACTCTGTGTTTGTGTGTATATGAAATTACAGTGTTTCTCCAACACATTTCTGGGATAATATCTGAATAGTTTTTTTTTTGGTCTGTGCAGATCAACATGAAAAAAAAATTATTTAAAAATATGCACCAATATTTAGAATAAGTATTATTTAGCCTATGTATAATTAATCATTGTAAAATAATAAAATTAATAAAAATCATTCTGCAAGTGGAAATATTGACCATTTTTATTGTTGTTTGTTTAAATCTACAAGTTCAAGTTATATATATAACATTTATTGTGTGTATATATATTTGGTGGCTTGTCTGCAGTTAAAAGTTAATTCAACCCAAATTTATTTGCATTTAAATAAAATGAAATACTAATTTCATTGTACAACCTAGTGTTAAATGGGATTAAATATTGTAATGGTGTAATAGTATCAACACCATTAATCTGTTTATCTATAAATAAGGTAGTTTTTCTGGAATTTTGGAGTGTCTTAACAGAAGTTGTATAAATTTCTACTTTAGTATTGAAGTTTGACTTCAACCTTATGTATGTAGCCCTGTTTCTAGGCCTAGTTATATTTTTATGTTCAATACACAGTATACAATATAAGGGCAAATTATGGGGGGAAATTTTACGTCAGGAATTAATAATAATAATAATAATAATAATAATAATAATAATAATAATAATAATAATAAAGCAAATGTGAAGTGAATGAAAAAGTAAAAGCAAAATACAAATAGATTGTGACTTTTGGGTAAAGTTATAAAGTTTGCAAAGAATATTATGACTAAAAGTGCATGTGAAAATTTTGGTGTGCATGTAAACGTTAAATAAAGGGGGGAATTGATAAGAAGTGCAAAAGGGGTATGAAAACGGTGATAATGGCTTTATTTTAAACACACACACACACACACACACACACACACACACACACACACACACACACACACACACACACACACACACACACACACACACACAATCCCTTCAACAATGTTTTTTAAAAATCTTTTGCTGTTTCCACTTGGATGGTCTGAATGTTAATAATCAGTTTGTTTTAACCTACGATATATTTAGTTATTTAGCACCTTTAATAATGTGAAATAATTGATAGTTAACCTCAGTGCGTGGCACAGCTCCATAAACATATATCCTTCACTCACTTCCTGTCACAAATGTGGACGGGAAAAGTGAACAGTGTGAACTCATCATCATCATCATCATCATCAGATACAAATAGTATTCGATCTTGAAAAAAAAAACGGGCATAAAAATAATAGCCTTTTCTTTCTTTCTTTCTTTCTTTCTTTTCTTTTTCTTTTCTAAATGATCAGTGTCTCGAGTGTGTGATCTGTGAGTGTGACTGCATCAATACACACGAGTGTGTCCCCGTGTCTGCTGCATGTTTCCAATAAGACACAATAAAAGCAAGCCGGAGCGCTTGAAGGCCATTTTGTTTCGTTTTGTGTCGGCAACAAAAAGACCAGCTTTGGGGGTTTGTTTTGTCTAATGACTTTGTTTTGGTTAGAAAATGCCTTTTGTCTAAAAAAAAAAAAAAAATCCACCCTTGTCTTCGTCTCTTCTCTTCTTAAAAATGAAACTGGATGAATAAAACCTCCATCGATTCCTGTTATGCCAGAAAATTGATGACGTCTGCACGATTTCTGCATTAGTACCATTCACACTACAATCTAAATCCAGACCTTAAAATAAGTCTATATAGTGCTGCATATTTTAAACATATTAACCAATTACTAATTACAATAATATAAAACATACTGCAGATACAGAAGCACTGAATTAATAATAATAATAATAATAATAATAATAATAATAATAATAATAATAATAATTGATATTAGCATGCAATAGGCTAGTATGTGTGCTAGTATGTAAGATTTCTCAAAGCTACTTCATATTTTATATTTTTAAATGTGTCATAAACATAATGCACAGTACAGTACAAGGTTTCTTAATATTTGGGTTGTTTGCACCAAGGTATAGGCATGCACATAACTTAGTGAGAAAAAGAACAGCAGACTAAGGAAAGGGGTAATTATTACTTCTACACCAGAGATCTAATCTATTTCATAATCTGCTGATCCATAAACATTAACCAAAGCATGCCTTTCATATAAAATGCTCCACAACAGCCAGAATCTGTGTGAGAATACTGTCAGAAATATTATTAAATACTGCTCACAGGGGGAAAAAAAAGAAGTTCAGCCTCCTTCGGGACTTTTTCAGTGATCCAACTCTACATGTATGTGGCCCAAAATGTTTGAGATGCCTCGAAATGCCTTGAAAAGGTCATCCATCTATCCCGCCTCACCAAGTCGATCCACCACTGATCAAAGGCAGCCAGAGCCATTGGGGGTTCAGCTTTGCTTGTATTAACTTCACAGGTCAATCTCTCTGCACATCAACATTGCATTTTTCAGAGGAATGTTCAAGATCTTATGGATTAGATTGGTGGTTGTATGTGGGGGAGGCGCCATTAGACTTAGGAGTACTGGCCAGCTAATACAAGCACGGGTATTTTAATCCAAGTTGGAGCGTCAAAGCAGGGACCAGTCCAAAAAGAGTAAGCATGTTTCATGATCTTGTTCATACCTTTCATTCCTTTTTTTATTCTTACACACATTTGATCATCATGAGGATGAGACCAATAAAGGAAACCAGCAATTAATGAAGTTATGTATGTCAGTCTTGCCAGATGCTCAAGCAAACAGAGAAGGAGTTGGGGGGGGGGGGGGGGAGAGATGGGGTTGCAGCCGTATGACAGTGCAGGCCTGAGTGAGGAAGTGAGCTCAGCACTCCCACACAAGACGAATGGCTCCCCAGTTAACAGGGGTAATAACTTGTAATCAAAGCCATAAGACGAGCCAAGATTTGGGCTAGGGTGGAGGGGTTGAGGGGGTAATACTTTCTCTTCTCTTCTTGTCTCATTCTACAGGCTCAGCATGGTCTTCCAATTGCAAATCCATAAGAATCTTCTTGAGCCAACTTGTCTAAAAAGTTGTAACTATTTAAGGTTAGAGCAAGGGGAGGGTTGAGTGGGTGTAGCCTAATCTACAACTCCATTCATCTAAAAGCCAGTAAAATCCATTGTGTGTATTTTGTGCGAGATCAAGTCGGCCAAACAAAATGAATGCAACATGTTTATCCGCTTGACTCAGCTGCAACGCATACCTCCTCCCCTACAACCCTTCATAAAACGTACACTGTGGATTTGAGAGGAAGGCATAAGAGAGAGTGAGAAGGGGTTCTGCTTTTCCTCAGTCACCACAGTCGAAGGACGAGCCGAGCCCTCCGACTCCCCCTGCAATGGCGCAAAAAATGCCTGTCCACATCAGAGGGCAGGAAGGAGATCATCAATCTCAGGTTGGCGACGCCACTTTCACCTCTCCACTCGCACTCCACACCTGGGACACATTTGACATCATGTTAGGTCACGTCGTCCTCTGGCGGAGTCAACGCCAGGTCGAAACAGTAAAGCAGCAAGCCTAGCATGAAGCTCTTCCAAGTGATAAACAGGAAGGGGGCCACAGGGAGACTTTATTTCTCTGGCTTAGGTTGCAGAAGCAGTCAGGGCACTGAGATGTGCATTTAACCTGTAATAATGCAAAAGCTGGTAAAATAGAAAACAAGGTGAGTGCAAGTGTCTGGAAATGAGATTGAGGAAATAAATTTCAGCCATCAAATTTAAGTAATCGGCCATTAATATGACTTATGAAATACTGTATGTAGCTATAATGTAATTTATAACAAACGAGTTTATACTTTATTTATCATGCCAGCCGATGTGGATAAAACATGAAGGCAAATAAAAAAAAAAGTGCCTTGTTATCAGAGGGCTTAAGAAACAATTGGTAAATCAATGCCTATACCTTGTTTTGGTAGACCTTTCTGCCTATTGCATACCTTAATATATACACACCCTCTCTGAACATCCAGAGGCAGCAAGGAGCTTTATCAAGGCTTAATCTGTAATGATATCACTTTCCCAGCCAAAGCTTGGGCCCCTGTACCACTCCGGCCTCCACTCCCATAGGAATGCAAGCGTGGCTCATTACACTAAAGGCCTTAAGCTGATGAAAACCATTAAAGACCTGAAAGCCTTTCTTGTGTGGCTTAATGTGACTGCATTCTAACACTTCTCAGACACTGTACTAAAGGTACACATTGGGAAAAATACATAGGAGAAAACAACAATATCAAATTTCTTTCAATTCTCCTCATTTATTTCCATTCCTCAGATGGACCTGATAAGACCCAGTAGTACCTTTCTGTACTTCTCTATTCTTTTTCTTACACTTTGAGACACTGTATTTGAAGTATATATATATATATATATATATATATATATATATACACACACACACACACTCTTCTCTCTTTGGTACCCCTCGAGTCGAGTAAGATTGTCCAAAAAAACAAAGTTTATCGCTTGTGCACCCGTTGGTGGCTAACAAGCTTGATTCAGGAGACACATATTTTGCCACACACGGTGCAGGTATAGGTGGGAGTTGACGCTTCCACCGAGGGAGCCCTATCGCGTTCCTTGCGCTGCTGGCATTTTTCCTCTGTCTTGCGACGATGCTCATGTTCAAACAGCGTCACACCCTCCGGGACTGCATTTCACTATCTAGCTCTGTCGCAAGCCAGGTTTTCCCAGCCCACCAAACTGATATTGCAAGCTTTAAAAGTGGCTTTCAGATTGTCCTTGAAACGTTTCCTCTGTCCCCCTTGGGATCTAGTGCCTGAGCCCAGTTCCACATAGAAGATTTGCTTTGGAAGGTGAGAATCTTCCAGGCTAACGACATGTCCTGTCCAACGCAGTTGATTTTCAATCACCATGGCTTCAATGCTTGTGCAGTTTGTTTCCTCCAGAATGCTGTTATTCATCTGTCGGTCCTGCCAACTCACGCCCAGAATGCGGTGGAGACACTGCTGATGGTACTTTTCCAGGCTTTTAAGGTGACGTCTGTAAGTGGTCCAGGATTCTGAACAAGGACGCGTTATCCTAATGGGCTTCATGGGCAGCTGCCCAGGGTCTCGGCCACTAGGGGGCCTCGGAGGTAGCGAGATCGGAAAATATGAAACGATATTTTCAGAAGTTTTGATCATATCGATAACATTTTTGATGCATTTTGCCACCCGTAAGGAAGCCCACCTTGTCCCGTCGCATAAATCACCCGTCATTGTCAATATGATCACTGTCCACCATGTCTTCACACGAGGCGATTAGAAAACATGATAGTGGTGCTAAAAAACGAAAGCAAGCACAGCAAAAAAGAGACCGACAAACAGAAATTCTTAACAAAATTCCAAAACTTTCAGCTTTTTTAAAAGCGTTGATCACCCAGAGGATCCAGCTGAAACTGGTATATCTTCCCTCAACAACACTAACCCTGACGCAGATTTGCCTGCACAGATTGCTAACGATGATATAGGTTCAGTTGAGGAAGAGCCATGTGAATGCGACTCGCCATCGGCCTCCTTAGATGGCATTGGTGATGCACACATAAATAGAACTGATCCAGAGACATTGTTATCTACTCCTGATACTGATGTCGCATCTTGGGGTACAATAACAGAAGAGTTGCAGAGTTACTGGGTCAATAAAGGTGTAAAAGCATCACTTCTGTGCTAAAATGCGGACGTCTCCTTTGCCGCATCTGAGCGCCTATATTAGACTGGTAAAAGACATTTAACTAAAGCACTGTTCACACGCTCCATGCGCAATGGAGAGCATGTCCCAAGAGATTGGTTAGTTTACTCTCCCTCAACGGGTAATGTTTTTTGCTTTTACTGTCGGCTTTTTGGCTAGGGCCCATCTTCTTTCTCTTCCACCGGTTTTTCCGACTGGAAGCACAGCTTTGCCCGTGCAGAGGAACACGAAGTTAGCCAACCACACAGAAAAGCCGCCCTTGTCTGGCTGGCACGCACTCAGGCTCGTTCGATTGACTGTGAACTATTGGAGCAATGCAAAGATCAGGAGAGCTATTGGCGAGAAGTTCTTAAACGAGTGGTTGCCGTGATTAAGTTTCTGTCTGAGCGCGGCCTGTCATTTCGAGGAAGTGAAGAGATTTTCGGGTCACCTCATAATGGAAATTACCTTGGAATACTAGAGTTTCTTAGCCAGTTTGACCCTTTCTTATCTGAGCATATTAAGAAATACGGAAACATGGGGAGGGGTAGCACCTCTCTCGAATACAATATGCGAGGAGTTCATAGCATTAATGGGGCAACACGTTCAGGCAGAGATATTTAAGCAAGTGCACCAATCCAAGTATTTTTCCATGATTGTTGACTCTACCCCTGATTTGGCACATATTGACCAGTTGAGATTTGTGGTTCGATATGTATCACAACAAGGCAAAGTGTTTGAAAGATTTCTGAAGTTTCTCCCCATCTTCAGTCATATGGGTGATTCGCTTTTTGAATCGGTGTCTCAGATTCTTAACGAAACAAACCTTGATATCCAGAATTGCAGGGGGCTGTGTTACGATAACGCATCAAATATGTCAGGGGTGTACAAGGGTTTGAGAGCGCGCATCCAGGAGGTAAACCCCTTGGCCTACTGGATACCTTGCGCTGCCCACTCGCTCAATCTTGTTGCACTGAGGCTACCTCTTTTTTCAGATTTTTGCAGTCCTGCTACACTTTTTTTTCAGGATCTCCTCGGCGATGGAAAGTTTTAATGGATGGGCTTGAACCAAATGAATACAGACATTTAGAGACATTAAAGTCCCTGTCAGACACAAGATGGGCTTCCCATGCACAGGCCACTAAAGCGCTTTCCATTAACTATCAAAATATACATCATATCTTGCGCAGTCTTTCAACTGATGCAACTCAGACCACTGACACAAGAGAGGAAGCTAAATCCCTTGTGAAGAAAATGAATAAACTCGAGACAGCTTTTTTTTAGTCTGTTTTGGAATAAAATCTTGCAGAGGTCCAAGACAACCAGTGTTATGCTGCAGACAGTTGATTTAGATCTCATTAAGGCTATAGCCTTGATTCAGTCACTGACCGGTTTCATCCAGGATTTGCGTGATCATTTTGAAGAAATAGAAATAGCAGCCAAAAACATCTCTACTACACAGCAATACAGGTCAGAAACTATGCGTCAGGTGACAAAGTCAAAGAGAGCTGATGAATCAGACACCCCAATCATATTCTCACTGGGAGCACAAAGTTCCGTGTGGAGGTTTTTTTATGTCATCATAGACAATGTAGTAAGCGCGTTGCGCAAGAGATGCGATGCCTACAGAGAGATCTCCAGTTACTTTGGCTTCATGACCACTCTGCGAAACATGTCCACAGATGAGATCCTCACCGCCTGCCGCAAACTCATAAATAAGTTCAGTGAAGACCTCCAGGTCGAACTTGAGGATGAGTTTATCCAGTTTGTATCATTCTGCAGTAACATGAGCATCGATCTCATACCTAGCAATATGATGAGGCTCTTGAAAGAGCGAGAACTATCAAGCGTTTTCCCAAATGTGGAAATAGCTTTGAGGATTTATCTGACGCTCCCTGTGTCAAATGCTACTGGCGAGAGATCTTTTTCTAAGCTTGGGCTCATCAAAAATCGCCTTCGCACCACAATGACTGAAAACAGAGTAAACTTTTTAACTGTAATGTCAAGCGAATATGATCTGCTACGCCAGCTTGAGTTCAATGATTTAATTAATGACTTCGCTTTCCAGAAAAGTAGGAAAGTGCCCTTGTAAGTTGACCCATGGCTGTCAAACTGAATGCACAAAGCTGTGTGCCACTGCTGTTTGGGACATTACGTGTGTGAAAGGATGAAATGTTTCACATAGCCTAACATTTTGAGATTTATTTCTGAGAAGCAAGATATTTTACTTTCTTTGTTATCGCTCTTTGTTTTCACAAGTTAAAAGTCGCCTGGATTCCAAAATGAAAACGAGCGGTTATATACCAAATGAATGTTCTTGTTCTGAATACTAAAGAAACTGTTGTAGGCCTCGGTTATGTTCTTGACATGTTGTTCATTGACTCACTCATTCAAAGGCTTCTTGAGGCTAAATTTTAGTTAACTAGACTTGTTAACCGTGATGTCTGATGGATTTTTTCACCATGCAATTGCCTATTTCACCATTGCTTTTTCTCGATTAAATAGGTGTTGATGGATATAAAGTTTTATCGTTCAATAGTATTTCTAATTGTGCCACTGTCATTATTTAAGTTTCTGTGTCTAGTTAGACAGGCACATCTGAGGGGGTGAATTTGCTGAGCGCAGTTGACAACAGGCGGGGGTGGGGCCTCGGGGGTGTGTCTGCCCAGGGCCTCGGCAAGGGTTAACGCGGCCCTGATTCTGAACTGTATAGGAGGTAAGGTAGCATGACAGCCTTGTAGACCATGATTTTGGTATCAGTCCTTATCCTTCTCTCTTCAAACACTCTCTCATGCAGCCTGCCAAAGGCGCAGCATGCAGCCTTCAGATGATATACTACCCCAATTCCAAAAAAGTTGGGACAAAGTACAAATTGTAAATAAAAACGGAATGCAATAATTTACAAATCTCAAAAACTGATATTGCATTCACAATAGAACATAGACAACATATCAAATGTCGAAAGTGAAACATTTTGAAATTTCATGCCAAATTTTGGCTCATTTGAAATTTCATGACAGCAACACATCTCAAAAAAGTTGGGACAGGGGCAATAAGAGACTGGAAAAGTTAAAGGTACAAAAAAGGAACAGCTGGAGGACCAAATTGCAACTCATTAGGTCAATTGGCAGTAGGTCATTAACATGACTGGGTATAAAAAGAGCATCTTGGAGTGGCAGCAGCTCTCAGAAGTAAAGATGGGAAGAGGATCACCAATCCCCCTAATTCTGCGCCGACAAATAGTGGAGCAATATCAGAAAGGAGTTCGACAGTGTAAAATTGCAAAGAGTTTGAACATATCATCATCTACAGTGCATAATATCATCAAAAGATTCAGAGAATCTGGAAGAATCTCTGTGCGTAAGGGTCAAGGCCGGAAAACCATACTGGGTGCCCATGATCTTCAGGCCCTTAGATGGCACTGCATCACATACAGGCATGCTTCTGTATTGGAAATCACAAAATGAGCTCAGGAATATTTCCAGAGAACGTTATCTGTGAACACAATTCACCGTGCCATCCGCTGTTGCTAGCTAAAACTCTATAGTTCAAAGAAGAAGCCATATCTAAACATGATCCAGAAGCGCAGACGTCTTCTCTGGGCCAAGGCTCATTTAAAATGGACTGTGGCAAAGTGGGAAACTGTTCTGTGGTCAGACGAATCAAAATTTGAAGTTCTTTATGGAAATCAGGGACGCCGTGTCATTCGGACTAAAGAGGAGAAGGATGACCCAAGTTGTTATCAGCGCTCAGTTCAGAAGCCTGCATCTCTGATGGTATGGGGTTGCATTACTGCGTGTGGCATGAGCAGCTTACACGTCTGGAAAGACACCATCAATGCTGAAAGGTATATCCAGGTTCTAGAGCAACATATGCTCCCATCCAGACGACGTCTCTTTCAGGGAAGACCTTGCATTTTCCAACACGACAATGCCAAACCACATACTGCATCAATTACAGCATCATGGCTGCGTAGAAGAAGGGTCTGGGTACTGAACTGGCCAGCCTGCAGTCCAGATCTTTCACCCATAGAAAACATTTGGCGCATCATAAGACGGAAGATACGACCAAAAAAGACCTAAGACAGTTGAGCAACTAGAATCCTACATTAGACAAGAATGGGTTAACATTCCTATCCCTAAACTTGAGCAACTTGTCTCCTCAGTATGTAGTGAAAGTTCATTATGTCTACCTATTGAAACTATTCTTTAAATTCATTTCTTAAGACAAGGATCTTACTCCTTAGAGTAACATCAGCTGATAAGGCACGTCACCACTCGACATCTGGTGACTGTTTTGAAGAAGGCGGAAGTTTATCACCGAAACTGTCAAGGTAACATCTTAAAAAATCCTTGTCTTAAGAACCGAATTTAAAGAATAATTGTCTCCTCAGTCCCCAGACGTTTACAGACTGTTGTAAAGAGAAAAGGGGATGTCTCACAGTGGTAAACATGGCCTTGTCCCAACTTTTTTGAAATGTGTTGTTGTCATGAAATTTAAAATCACCTAATTTTTCTCTTTAAATAATACATTTTCTCAGTTTAAACATTTGATATGTCATCTATGTTCTATTCTAAATAAAATATGGAATTTTGAAACTTCCACATCATTGCATTCTGTTTTTATTTACAATTTGTACTTTGTCCCAACTTTTTTGGAATCGGGGTTGTAGAATCTCGGCATCGATGTCAGCTTTAGTAGAAAGAGCACTGCCTAGGTAGGGGAAGCTCTGGACATTTTTGAGCGCAGACCACTAATCCTAGGAGAAGGATATATATATATCTTCCACTTTTCACCCAACACCTATGAGTTTTGCTGTTCCCAAAAACAAATTTGAAAAACCCTGGTGAACTTGTACTGTATATCTTGCACATCTTACATAGGGCCAGCAAGCCGGTCTCTGAACTTGATCTTTTGCTGTTTGAGAGATATAAGAGAACCAGCAAAGTTACCCTCAGATCAGGCTTCTCACATCTCCCACATGCCTCTCTCCTTTTTCAGGAAAATGTCCCCCCAGATTAGGAACACATTGCCCCAAATAAAAGACTTGCACTGACAGAGATACATGCAGTGAGGCATTAGCCTGCAAAACCGAGATGGGGATCAAAGGGGGAAAAAGACGCTCGTAATCAGGGGGCTGTATGCCAGCATTGAACATGGATGACTGAGAGCGACCCCCTGTTCCCGTCTCTCTCTGCTAATTTAGGCATCTCTATCACAAGATATCCGTCAGTAACCCACACCTGCCCCAATCTTCACCATGTGCCCCCTCCTTCTCTGATTTATCCCATTTCAAGTTTAATGCAGCTGTCTCTTGTTAGCAATACCATGTCAAAATGTTCCTTGGACAAACCAGCTTCAGGAAGGAGGTAGAAGAGACAACTTCATCTTCATCTAGCCCAGTCAGGGTTAATTAGAGGGGGCCAGTCTGCAAGACATCCTTACCTCTTTGTAGCATGTCATATAGAAGTTGCGATCATGTTACAGTGAATAGAGATGCAAAATGCCATCTGGCGAAATCAATATTTGTTCCGAGCCAGCTTGCTTGAATACATTAAATCATTGCAGATATGCTGGTTTTAAAGAAGTAGATTTTAGGCAAAATAAAGAAATACACACACACACACACACACACACACACACACACACACACACTGATCAGCCATAACATTGAAACCACTGATGGGTGAAGTGAATAACATTGATTATCTCATTACAGTGGCACCTGTCAAGGGGTGGGATATATTAAGTACCAAGAGAACAGTCAGTTCTCCAAGTTGATGTGTTGGAACCAGGAAAAATGGGCAAGCATAAGGATCTAAGTGACTTTGACAAGGGCCAAATTGTGATGGCTAGATGACTGGTTCGGAGTATCTCCAAAATGGCACATCTTGTGGGGTGTTCCTGATATGCAGTGGTTAGTACCTACTAAAAGTTGTCCAAGGATCTAAAGGACAACCGGTGAACCAGCAAAAGGGTCATGGGTGTTGAAGGCTCATTGATTCACATGGGGCACAAAGGCTAGCCCATATGGTCCAATCCCACAGAAGAGCTACTGGAGCACAGATTGCTGAAAAAGTTAATGATGACACCTTTCTGTTTTAGTCAGCATTAACTTTTTCAGCCGTTTGTGCTACAGTAGCTCTTCTGTGGGATTGGACCATTTGGGCTAGCCTTCGTGCCCCATGTGAATCACTGATCCTTGGCTGCCCACAACTCTGTCACCGGTTGTCCTTCCTTGGGCCACTTTTGGTAGGTACTAACCACTGCATACCAGGAACACCCCACAAGATGTGTCATTTTGGAGATGTTCAGACCCAGTCACCTAGCCATCATAATTTGGCCCTTGTCAAAGTCGCTCCTTATGCTCGTCCATTTTAATTCCTTCCAACACATCAACTTTGAGAACTGATTGTTCTCTTGCTGCCTAATATATCCCACCCCTTAACAGGTGCCATTGTAACAACATAATCAATGTAATTCACTTCACCTCTCAGTGGTTTTAATGCTATGGCTGATTGGTGTATGTACATATATGATGTCTGCATTGTATGCTTACTTATAATGCGTAAGAGTTTCTCAGGTGTAGCCATAAAACCACTGATAATTGTAGAATTTAACAGAAGGAGTACCAGTAGAGGGGGTGGTTTGGCAGCAACTTTAGATAAGCTTAAAATTCTTCCATTGTTCCAACCCTCCTGCTCTTAAATCATTTGACAATTATGAAAGCCACCTCTTCAGGAGTTGAGCTTTCCCACTGCAACTTACAAATTCTGAAAAGACAACAAACACATCTTGTCCCACTGATCTACAGTATGTGTAGTTGGTTAATAATAACTCTGGTGGCATGGAGCATTGTTATCATTAAATGTGCTCTCAGACATTGCAGGTGGAGTGGCGCAAATCCAGCGCCACTTTCAATTAAGCTTTAATGAAAACCCTACTGCTGCTTGGCTGTTTCCTGGGGCATGTGAGCTCTACCCTGCCAAGTTCAGAGTTAACCTACCGACCCTGGATGATATCTCCTTTCCACATCAGCCATTGGCTCAGCTGAGATCCAAATCTGCTTGGCTTTCAAAGTTCACGTGCAAACACTGGAAACAAGGAGCAGAACATGATTCGTTTGAGTGATTAGGCATGGTTTAACAGCACGATTGAACATACACTCTTATGGACTACATTATACAGGAACAAGCAGGAAGAAAACAGTGCCGTTCACATAATCATTCAGTCACGTGACATTCATCTCAGTATGCACTCGAGGCCCAATGTCTAGAATTCAGGTCTAGTTAGTCATCTTTATTTAAGGAAATGTTTTAAATGTGTTTTTAACACAGAGAAAGTCTAACTAAGCAGTGATTTTGGATTAAAAATTAAAAATGTAGATTTCAGAGTCAAGGTAATCTGGCACTGGTACAAATGACACAAAACTAATAAGCTGCAATCTATAATTTACTCAAATCTGTATCCTTTTGAATGCATTTTTAATCTAAGGCATGTTGGTTGTCAGTTTGACATGCTGAACTTCTTACACATCCAAATGAAATGGATAAATGGATTTAATAATGAATAAATTGATTTAAAATATAGATGAAAACAAATTTGATTTAGTAATAATAATTCCAAAGGGATGGAAAAGCAAAGTTCCTATTTTCCAATGATGACCTGATCTCACGAATATTACATCCAAATCAGAACTTAATTCTACCATGCACTTACGGTAAATAACAACTAACAAAAAGATATCATTGGGCACATGATGTAAAGTTTCCCAGAACTTATATAGAAATTAAATAAAATCAATAAAAACACAAATAAACATTAGTGTTTAGTTTAATTTGGTACATACAACCCCGATTCCAAAAAAGTTGGGACAAAGTACAAATTGTAAATAAAAACGGAATGCAATAATTTACAAATCTCAAAAACTGATATTGTATTCACAATAGAACATGGACAACATATCAAATGTTGAAAGTGAGACATTTTGAAATTTCATGCCAAATATTGGCTCATTTGAAATTTCATGACAGCAACACATCTCAAAAAAGTTGGGACAGGGGCAATAAGAGACTGGAAAAGTTAAAGGTACAAAAAAGGAACAGCTGGAGGACCAAATTGTAACTCATTAGGTCAATTGGCAATAGGTCATTAACATGACTGGGTATAAAAAGATCATCTTGGAGTGGCAGCAGCTCTCAGAAGTAAAGATGGGAAGAGGATCACCAATCCCCCTAATTCTGCGCTGACAAATAGTGGAGCAATATCAGAAAGGAGTTCGACAGTGTAAAATTGCAGAGTTTGAACATATCATCATCTACAGTGCATAATATCATCAAAAGATTCAGAGAATCTGGAAGAATCTCTGTGCGTAAGGGTCAAGGCCAGAAAACCATACTGGGTGCCCGTGATCTTCGGGCCCTTAGACGGCACTGCATCACATACAGGCATGCTTCTGTATTGGAAATCACAAAATGGGCTCAGGAATATTTCCAGAGAACATTATCTGTGAACACAATTCACCGTGCCATCCGCCGTTGCCAGCTAAAACTCTATAGTTCAAAGAAGAAGCCGTATCTAAACATGATCCAGAAGCGCAGACATCTTCTCTGGGCCAAGGCTCATTTAAAATGGACTGTGGCAAAGTGGAAAACTGTTCTGTGGTCAGACGAATCAAAATTTGAAGTTCTCTATGGAAATCAGGGACGCCGTGTCATTCGGACTAAAGAGGAGAAGGACGACCCAAGTTGTTATCAGCGCTCAGTTCAGAAGCCTGCATCTCTGATGGTATGGGGTTGCATTAGTGTGTGTGGCATGGGCAGCTTACACATCTGGAAAGACACCATCAATGCTGAAAGGTATATCCAGGTTCTAGAGCAACATATGCTCCCATCCAGACGACGTCTCTTTCAGGGAAGACCTTGCATTTTCCAACATGACAATGCCAAACCACATACTGCATCAATTACAGCATCATGGCTGCGTAGAAGAAGGGTCCAGGTACTGAACTGGCCAGCCTGCAGTCTAGATCTTTCACCAATTGAAAATATTTGGCGCATCATAAAACGGAAGATACGACAAAAAAGACCTAAGACAGTTGAGCAACTAGAATCCTACATTAGACAAGAATGGGTTAACATTCCTATCCCTAAACTTGAGCAACTTGTCTCCTCAGTCCCCAGACGTTTACAGACTGTTGTAAAGAGAAAAGGGGATGTCTCACAGTGGTAAACATGGCCTTGTCCCAACTTTTTTGAGATGTGTTGTTGTCATGAAATTTAAAATCACCTAATTTTTCTCTTTAAATGATACATTTTCTCAGTTTAAACATTTGATATGTCATCTATGTTCTATTCTGAATAAAATATGGAATTTTGAAACTTCCACATCATTGCATTCCGTTTTTATTTACAATTTGTACTTTGTCCCAACTTTTTTAGAATCGGGGTTGTAAAAAAGGTATATAAAATGGTACATAAAAAGTTTCCATAATTCACAAACAGGACCTCACAAATAAATTTAGCAAGTTACACATGGATGGAACATCATATTTAGAGTAATCACAAAATGCGTGCAATTGATTCCATGATTAGCTTAGAAATTAGTTCAAGATTCGGCTCAAGGCCAGAAGCTCTGCAGCTGCCTTTGAAGATATTGACAGAAAACAAAAGCCTATTGAATATCATATTTTTTCAAAATATAAGATTTTCACATATCTTTATCATATTCTATAGTGTATCAAAGCATGAAAGGACTCCAATGTGAAACTACATCCAGTAATACTGTGAGAGAAATCTGAGCCCTCTTGCTCTTATGTTCTCCCTCAATGGAATTTGTCTTGGATTAACACCAATAAGTGAAACTCAATTGGCATCATTGTAGTAGGCCTTGGGAAATCTGATTACAGAAGGAGTACATTCATGTTTGGGTAGAGATCTGTGCTAATATCTTATTTCATTTCATGGATTTTCTGGTAATATCCCAGTTAAAAAAAAACAACAACAACAACAACAACAATAAAATACCCCCCAAACCTTTTAATGTAGCTACACCTAATGCAATTATGCATGCACACCAGACATTTATTATGACTAAAGCAACAAAATTAAACTCATCTCATTATCTGTAGCTGCTTTATCCTGTTCTACAGGGTCGCAGGCAAGCTGGAGCCTATCCCAGCTGACTACGGGCGAAAGGCGGGGTACACCCTGGACAAGTCGCCAGGTCATCACAGGGCTGACACATAGACACAGACAACCATTCACACTCACATTCACACCTACGGTCAATTTAGAGTCACCAGTTAACCTAACCTGCATGTCTTTGGACTGTGGGGGAAACCGGAGCACCCGGAGGAAACCCACGCGGACAACATGCAAACTCCGCACAGAAAGGCCCTCGCCGGCCATGGGGCTCGAACCCGGACCTTCTTGCTGTGAGGCGACAGCGCTAACCACTACACCATCGTGCTGCCCACAAAATTAAACTAAAACAGATATTCAGAAAGCATGTCGCATTGTAGATATACAATAAAAATAGGTACCCTATAGGTGCATGTGGCTACTGCTTATAAATAAATTTGTTTTCTGATCCCATGTCCATACAGTAAATATAGCATATATACATGTTATCAATTATACTCGCCTCATCTCTTGCAAGCATCACCAAGCTGTGAGCAGCATCAGCGCTTGTAGTATTTTGGTTACCAATTTTGTTTACTGTGTTTTTTTTTTCTTCAAAATACAGTGCTGTGAACTATATCTCTTTTCAAAATGGTAAGAAAGCACTTGTTCATGAATTGTCTTAGAAGCATTATTTAGTACTAATGAAAATAGTACTATTTTCACGAGTACTATTGTGAACTTTTGTTTCACAAGTGTAGTGTAACGACTCTAAAATAAAAAATTAAATTAAAAAAATTAAAGTGAATCACAGAAGTTTGACCAATTATACTTTTAACTTTTACTCTTAGTTTTCACAAAGGAGCTGATTTATTCTCACATGGGACTTTTGTAATTGCAAACCGAGCAGATCACTCAAAAGATTCCAACATTGTCTTCGCTGCCTTCTTGAGTTTTTGTTGAATGGCTGGAATTCTTGGTGTAAATATCTACCAGAAAGCTAAAAAAAACCCCACAAAACTTACAAAACCTTTCATTTGGCCTTTCAGAAGGACCAAACAAAAGCTGTGATAATCAAAAGGTAAATCTGACAAGATAAGTGAGGATTGGTTATGAAGTTTCACTATTGTTACACTCAGTCTTACATTCTTACAACATGATGACATAGTGGCTTTGCCACTCGTTCTTGTGTACCTTTGACAATCACCATTCTGGTGATTGTAATGCTTATGCATATGCGCAGTGCGCTATTGTTACACTCATTCTTACAACATGATGACATAGTGGTTACTGCCTTGCTTCGCCTCTATATGAGGCAGTAGCCACAAAAAGTTTTAATGATAGTAATTAATTAATTAATTAACCCTTTGGTGACTAACCCCTTGAAAATGGTTCCTCCAGGAACGATGACGTTTCAGTTGTCAAGACAACGGAAAAACTAAAATACAAGAGCATTTTGTTTTGTGCACAAGAGCATTGTGACGTATCTTTCTGTTTTTGTATTTTAGTTTTTCCGTTGTCTTGACAACTGAAATGTCATCGTTCCTGGAGGAACCATTTTCAAGGGGTCAGTCACCTTAATTAATTAATTAATTAATTAATTAATTAATTAATTAATTAATTAGTGTATAACAAACTAACAGCCTCTTGCACTGTCTTTTATGACAAGCTAGACCATCGACCCTTAGCACAGCCATCTTCGGAAAAGAATGTCAGCCAGAGTCCTTTGGGGCCTCCTGCTCCTCCTGAGATGACCTCATATGTGGCCAGCTATTCTGAGAGTCCTGTCCACCCCATGAAGACAGTGAGCATCAAACCATCTGTATCATTCGGCTGTCCACAACAGATGAATTTAGGAATGAAACATAAGTTGTGTTCTTATTAATAATAATACCAATAATAATAATAATAATAATAATAATAATAATAATAATGCTCCTATACCCACCCTGGGAGCTATGTTCAGGGTAACACAGGTGTTGGGGTCCACTGAAGTCAAGCCACCTGGAAAAACCAGAGCAAGAAAAACAAAAAATAAATTGTTACTTGTCTTTTAACCAGAAATGATATATACCACGATTGCTGTTGACCCTAAGTGGAGTCCATTTTTGTTTTCTATTCACCTTGCTCCTCGGCATTTCTTCCCTCTATCCTTCCTCATCAGCTGAGCTCTGTCCATGTCTGTGACCTCAACCCTAATGCGATCAGTAATGAATTTTGTGTTAGATGAGGTCCGTAGAAATGGAGGCACAAGAGCAGCACACAAGTGTCTGGGAGTCTATGCTGTAATCGAATGACGGACTGGGTAGAGACAGAATTTTCAATTAGTGAGAAGGCGAGCGAGCCAGCGTGGGTCCCCGCTGGTCGGCCTGCAAATGAATAGGGCCAAATTGAATCATAGCCTAATAGACGCTGTGTGCGAGGGGGGGGTTAGTCAATGCTAAATGCATTAAAGCCTTGTGACCTTCTATTTCTCTGTGTATCCTCCTGTGCTAAAAAATAAGCATAACAAAATCAACAGTTCAATGAAATGAGATGGGTTTTTTAAAGAAGATTTTGATTCCTGTACATTTAGAATGTGTACATATTATTATTATTATTATTATTATTATTATTGTTGTTGTTGTTGTTGTTCATGGCCCAAGCACTGAAGGTGCTAGAACCATGTTTCTGCTTGAGTTTTTCTTATTCTATAAGTTTTTCTCCCTTACAATAGATTGTGCAGACCAAACTGTAAGTCATAGAGACTTTAAATTGTGGTCAGTAGGTAGTATTCCATCCCGCTACTCAGGCAAATGAGATGGGCCCCATTCGGCCTAATGGCGGCGCTTTAACACAACATTGTATGTTTTAGGATGACTGCATTATTGCTAATATCCTAAAAACTCTTTCCAAAACATGATATTTAAATGGATAACTCATATTGGATATATTATACTGATTACAGAAATTATATTATCAAACTTCTAGTGGCTAAATATGTTTGCAAGTGCTAATGGTGTCTAATATAGAGTACCATACAATAGCACTGTAGTAGAAGTCATACCACTTTAATGCAAACAATTATCCAAATTCAGTGAACAAACGTATCCTTTTCTGGCTGAGTCAGTCATACAAACATAGGGTTGTATGTGTTTAATGTGGGTTTTGTCTAAGTGTAGTGCACCATAGGCAGTGGGAAGAAGAAGGGAGGTTGAGAAGAAAGATGAGGGAGCTTCCTGGGATATTTTAGTAGTTTCTAGCACATATATAAACAAAAGAAAGATAATTAAACAATTTATTACCCAACATAGGCCATTTTAGTGGTGTAAAATGACACATTCAGAACATAAAACTCTTGGATCTACAGCAAAGACATCTCAAAATCTTCCATGAAAAGAAATCAGCTGATTTATGGCAGTTGAAGCCTTTGAAAAGAAAGCTTCCTCTTTTAGAGCTTTACTGTGTATTGGAAAACACTTTAAGAAATGATTAAGAGGAGAGACAGGTTTATCTTTTCATGTTTCAGAGAAGGAAGAAATAAAAGGAAAGTATGAAAAAAGTAGCACATAAATAAATTCAAGGCAACTTTGTGATTAGCATATGAGCTGACTAACTGAAATAAGCAAAGTCTGTATGTTCTGGGCCTTTCTTTAAAAGGTGGACATGAAGTATTGCACACGCTGAGGCAGTGGTCCAACATCACTGCCCTATAGATGCCTGAGCAGTTCCAGCTTTTCTGAAGGAATTGCCTGTATGACTGACTGCCTATCTACTGTATCTATCGAACTACGGTGTCTTGCAAAAGTATTCATCCCCCTTGGTGTTTGTCCTGTTTTATCGCATTACAAACTGGAATTAAAATGGATTTTTGGAGGGTTAGCACCATTTGATTTACACAACATGCTGTGGCAGTTCATATGGGTGGAGCACAGAAAGACGGCAGGCCAGGATTAAGTTCCACAAAGAAACTTTTTATTTTACTTAATTTAGCTTTTCAGCTTTCACTCACTCACTCACATGATCAAATACTCTCCACACACACATGCGTTGTGGTTGGGAGGGAGCTTCCTTCCTCTGCTCTCTCTCTCTCCTTATATAGGGCGCGGACACTGGGGAAGACACACAAACACAGATTAACCAACATCAGGGACAGTGATTCTGCCACTTACCTTCCCTGACTCCGGCCTCCAGTCACAGACCGACGCTTGACCACGCCCCCGCTGCCACATACCTCCACCACCCGACTTAGGCTGGGCAGCTGTCTGGCCTGCAGCTGACTCCCCTCCCCCCCCGACAGGAGAGGAAGTCCGCCAAGACCATCTGCGCCCCCGGCCTGTGGACCACCTTGAAATTAAAGGGCTGGAGTGCCAGATACCAACGGGTGATCCTCGCATTGGCATCCTTTATGCGGTGGAGCCACTGGACGGGCACATGGTCCGAACAGAGGGTGAAAGAGCGCCCCAGGAGGTAGTAGCGGAGGGCGAGGACCGCCCACTTGATCACCAGGCACTCATTTTCAATGGTGCTGTAGCGCCCCTCACGCACCGACAGCTTCCTGCTTATGTACAGGATGGGGCGGTCCTCCCCCTCCACCTCCTGGGACAGAACGGCCCCCAGCCCTCTGTCCGATGTGTCCGTCTGCAACGTAAAGGGGAGAGAAAAGTCAGGGGAGTGTAACAGTGGCCCCCCACACAGTGCAGCCTTCACCTCCGAGAAAGCCCGCTGGCATTGCTCCATCCACTGGACTGGATCTGGTGCCCCCTTTTTAGTCAGATCAGTCAGTGGGCTGGTGACGTCTGAATAATTAGGTATAAACCTACGATAGTAGCCAGCCAGCCCCAGGAACTGTCTCACCCCCTTTTTGGTCTTGGGCCTCAGGCAGGCCGCAATTGCTGCTGTCTTGTTAATTTGGGGACACACCTGCCTGTTGCCCAAGTGGAAGCCCAGATAATGTACTTCCACCTGCCCAATCGCAAACTTCTTCGGGTTGGCTGACCCGCCCGCCTCAGCGACCTAAGGACGGCCCTCAGGTGTTGTAGGTGCCGTGGCCAGTCATTACTATAAATAATGATATCATCTAGGTATATGGCCGCATAGGTGGCGTGGGGGCGGAGGACCCTATCCATCAGTCGCTGGAACGTAGCGGGTGCCCCAAACAACCCAAAAGGAAGTGTGACAAACTGGTGTAAGCCGAACGGTATGGAAAAGGCCGTTTTTTCTCGGGATAATGGAGTCAAGGGGATCTGCCAATAACCCTTTGTCAAATCCAGTGTCGAGTAAAAGCGAGCCGCGCCTAGTCGATCGAGCAACTCATCAATACGAGGCATTGGGTACGCGTCGAATTTAGACACCGCATTGACTTTTCTATAGTCCACACAGAACCGGACCGACCTGTCGGTCTTGGGTACCAAGACCACCGGGCTGCTCCAGTCACCGTGGGACCCCTCGACGATGCTCATTTCGAGCATGGCCTCGAGTTCTTCCTGAACCACTTTTTTCTTGTGTTCAGGTAGCCTGTAAGGGTGGCTGCGCACTACCACCCCCGGGGGCGTCTCAATGTGGTGCTCTATGAGGTCGGTGCAGCCGGGCAGGGGCGAGAACACGTCCAAAAACTCGGTCTGCAACTGGGCAACCTCCGCGAGTTGGGTCGGGGAGAGGTGGTCTCCACAGGGGACCAGAGAGGTACGCGATGCCAATGTTCCCTTTTGAACCTCCGGCTTCAGCTCCGCATTCTCTGGAACCACCGACACCAACGCCACGGGGAACTCCTCATTCCAGAGTTTGAGCAGATTGAGGTGGTAAACCTGTAGCGCTCCACCCCTGTCCGTTTGCCTCACCTTGTAGTCGACATCCCCGATTCGCCATGTGATCTCAAAGGGTCCTTGCCACTTGGCGATTAATTTGGAGCTCGATGTGGGCAACAGTACGAGAACTTTATCTCCCGGTGCGAACTCTCTAAGGTGCGTACCCCTGTCGTACAGGCGGGTTTGCCGTTCTTGGGCCTGCCGCAAATTCTCCTGGGTTAGGTGTGTGAGTGTGTGGAGTTTTGTGTGCAGGCCCATAATGTATTGAATTTGATTTTTACTGGGCGAAGGTCCCTAATCCCAATTTTCTTGCAGCACATCTAGAATGCCGTGCGGCTTACGCCCATATAACAATTCGAATGGGGAGAACCCCGTGGAGGCTTGGGGGACCTCTCGCACTGCAAATAACAAGGGTTTGAGCCATTTATCCTAATTACGTGTGTCCTCACTTACAAATTTTTAATTATATTTTTGAGGGTGCGATTAAACCGTTCAACTAAACCGTCCGTTTGTGGGTGATAAACGCTGGTGCGGATCGGCTTAATACCTAATAACCCATACAGTTAATTCAGTGTGCGTGACATAAACGAGGTGCCTTGGTCAGTCAGAATCTCTTTCGGGATTCCAACTCGGGAGATGACACGGAAGAGCGCTTCCGCAATACTGCGTGCTGAGATATTGCGAAGAGGCACTGCTTCTGGGTATCGCATTGCATAGTTCACCAGAACTAAGATAAAGCGGTACCCTCGTGTTCACCCATCTAATGGCCTGACGAGATCCATCCCAATTCTTTCGAACGGGGTCTCGATTAATGGGAGAGGGCACAAAGGCGCTTTTAGAATGGCTGCCGGATTTACTAACTGGCATTCGCAGCATGCCGTACACCACCTACGGACATCGCCGCGAATCCCTGGCCAATAGAATCGGGCCATTAGTCGGGCTAGTGTCTTATCCTGCCCTAAGTGTCCAGCCATGGGATTGTGTAGTGTTGCAGAGTCAGAGTCTTTCCAGAACAGGTTGATTTATACAGAGATCATGTGACAGATCATGTGACACTTTGATTGCACACAGGTGGATCTTAATCAACTAATTATGTGACTTATGATTGATATTTTGGAATTGGTTGGACCAGCTCTTATTTAGGGGTTTCATATGAAAGGGGGTGAATACCTATGCACACTCCAGATTTCTGTTTTTTCATCTTAATTATTGTTTGTGTCACAATAAAACAACAGTGTGCACCTTTAAAGTGGTATGTTGTGTAAATCAAATGGTGCTAACCCTCCAAAAATCCATTTTAATTCCAGCTTGTAATGCAACAAAACAGGACAAACACCAAGGGGGATGAATACTTTTGCAAGCTACTTTATCGATTCTATCTTGTTTAAAGGTAGCATTGCATGGATCTTCAATACCAACTAAACCAGTTTAACATAATTATGTTTACTGGAAGACAGTTCAATCAAAAAACAAACAAACAAACAAACAAACAAACAAACAAACAAACTAACTAACTAACTAACTAACTAACTAACTAACTAACTAACTAACTAACTAACTAACTCCTGTTAAGTAAGCCGTTTAACCTGGTCAATGTGAGGGTGAATCTGGAGCCTGTTCTCATAACCCTGGGCATGAATGCGAGAACACACTCAGGATGGAATGCCAGTCCATCACAGGACACAGTGCACACACACACACACACACACACACACACACACACACACACACACACACACACACACACACACACACTTTCCCAGACACAGTCACATCTAGAGGTAATTTAGCCCAGTCAATCCATCTACCTGCACTTTTTTGGGAGTTGAGAACCCAGAGAAAACCCAAGTGAAGAACATGCAAAACTCCACATAGACAACCTGAGCTCAGAATCAAACTGGAGCTACTCACTGTAGGTGGTGAAAACATGGTAGCTAGAAATCCCACTCTGATGGTTTTAGCTGAGTAATTGTTATGAAGGTCAGTCTCCTAAACTCCCATGATCTGGTGCCAGCTCCAGATATACAGTCTTCACTCCAGTAACTATGTAGCTTTCCATCAGAGGTTCCAAGGGGTGGCAACTGCCACCCTTGAAAAAAGGCCTTGCCACTCCAGTTGCCACTCTACTGTAGGCAATTAATATAAAAATGGTTTTGAAAGTTCATGATAATTCTCTGTAGGTACTGTAAATTAAAGTAAAGCTAAAAAACAAAAAAAAAACAAAACAACAACAACAAAAAAAACAACCCACAACCACAAAATAAAACCCCATACAGGTAACCTAACAGCATGACTTCTATCAGAACTGCTGATTATTTTTGCAAATCATGAGTCAGTTTTTGTATCAGGTTTCTGGATGTAAATATCAACCAATGCTCATGAATATTAGACTTCATGAATGCTAATATCCTTAATGCCATGATGCTCTGTGTTTCTGGGAGAAAATACAATCACAGTGCTCCATGTATGAAATAGATTAAGTCGAAGTATCACTCTTTTTGATCTCTGATAACAGAACTGGATGTTTTACATGCACAGTTCTGGTCATGGTTTAACTTGGAACGGTTCAGTGTGATCCAAGGTCTGCTCAGTCATCTTGACTCCATCACCCCTCTTCATGCCTCCTCATTTTCCTTCTTCCTTCTGTTTTATTCTGCACCTGCTTTGAGAAAAGCCTGATCCTGTCCTAATGCATATTTTCTTCTCAATCAGAGAGGTGTGGTAATTGGGAGATAAAAGGGAAACAGATGAGATGCTGTGTGTTGTTATTGTTGTTTAATATTGACAATGACGGTGTATTTAGCATACAAGATCAGATGTAAGCAAAGCAATAGGATGAGAGAATATTAAGTGAATGAGTGTTTGTTATTTCTGTTGTCCATCATTAATAAAATTGGGGAAGTGTCTAGCAACATAATACAACCTCGATTCCAAAAAAGTTGGGACAAAGTACAAATTGTAAATAAAAATGGAATGCAATAATTTACAAATCTCAAAAACTGATATTGTATTCACAATAGAACACAGACAACATATCAAATGTCGAAAGTGAGACATTTTGAAATTTCATGCCAAATATTGGCTCATTTGAAATTTCATGACAGCAACACATCTCAAAAAAGTTGGGACAGGGGCAATAAGAGGCTGGAAAAGTTAAAGGTACAAAAAAGGAACAGCTGGAGGACCAAATTGCAACTCATTAGGTCAATTGGCAATAGGTCATTAACATGACTGGGTATAAAAAGATCATCTTGGAGTGGCAGCGGCTCTCAGAAGTAAAGATGGGAAGAGGATCACCAATCCCCCTAATTCTGCACCGACAAATAGTGGAGCAATATCAGAAAGGAGTTCGACAGTGTAAAATTGCAAAGAGTTTGAACATATCATCACCTACAGTGCATAATATCATCAAAAGATTCAGAGAATCTGGAAGAATCTCTGTGCGTAAGGGTCAAGGCCAGAAAACCATACTGGGTGCCCGTGATCTTCGGGCCCTTAGATGGCACTGCGTCACATACAGGCATGCTTCTGTATTGGAAATCACAAAATGGGCTCAGGAATATTTCCAGAGAACATTATCTGTGAACACAATTCACCGTGCCATTCGCTGTTGCCAGCTAAAACTCTATAGTTCAAAGAAGAATCCGTATCTAAACATGATCCAGAAGCGCAGACGTCTTCTCTGGGCCAAGGCTCATTTAAAATGGACTGTGGCAAAGTGGAAAACTGTTCTGTGGTCTGACGAATCAAAATTTGAAGTTCTTTATGGAAATCAGGGACGCCGTGTCATTCGGACTAAAGAGGAGAAGGACGACCCAAGTTGTTGTCAGCGCTCAGTTCAGAAGCCTGCATCTCTGATGGTATGGGGTTGCATTAGTGCGTGTGGCATGGGCAGCTTACACATCTGGAAAGACACCATCAATGCTGAAAGGTACGGTATATCCAGGTTCTAGAGCAACATATGCTCCCAGCCAGACGACGTCTCTTTCAGGGAAGACCTTGCATTTTCCAACATGACAATGCCAAACCACATACTGCATCAATTACAGCATCATGGCTGCGTAGAAGAAGGGTCCGGGTACTGAACTGGCCAGCCTGCAGTCCAGATCTTTCACCCATAGAAAACATTTGGCGCATCATAAAACGGAAGATATGACAAAAAAGACCTAAGACAGTTGAGCAACTAGAATCCTACTGTACATTAGACAAGAATGGGTTAACATTCCTATCCCTAAACTTGAGCAACTTCACATCAAATCAAGTTTATTTGTACAGCGCTTTTAACAATAAACATTGTCGCAAAGCAGCTTTACAGAATTTGAACGACTTAAAACATGAGCTAATTTTATCCCTAATCTATCCCCAATGAGCAAGCCTGTGGCGACGGTGGCAAGGAAAAACTCCCTCAGACGACATGAGGAAGAAACCTCGAGAGGAACCAGACTCAAAAGGGAACCCATCCTCATTTGGGCAACAACAGACAGCCTGACTATAATATTAACAGTTTTAACAGGTATAACCCTCAACTGTCCTCATGGGGCCGTCCTTCACAGGAGTGGGGTGATAAAACTCCGACCAGACACAGGGCACCAGGATGGATCAAGCAGGTCCGAGGGGCAGAAGAGGCCAGCATCTCAATCCCAGGATCAACATGTAACTCAGAGGGACAGATGGGGGGGGGGGGGGGGAAGAGAGAGAGAAAGAAAACACGTTGTTAGGTATGCCCTAAAAATGACAAGTATTAAATCTGTGTGGTAGGCTCGCAGAGACGAGAGTCTTTACATCAGGCATAACACACAATGGCATGTTAATATGGTAAAAAATATATCATGACCTGCTCTTGTCTCCTGACTGCCCCAGACATTTACAGACTGTTGTAAAGAGAAAAGGGGATGTCTCACAGTGGTAAACATGGCCTTGTCCCAACTTTTTTGAGATGTGTCGTTGTCATGAAATTTAAAATCACCTAATTTTTCTCTTTAAATGATACATTTTCTCAGTTTAAACATTTGATATGTCATCTATGTTCTATTCTGAATAAAATATGGAATTTTGAAACTTCCACATCATTGCATTCTGTTTTTATTTACAATTTGTACTTTGTCCCAACTTTTTTGGAATCGGGGTTGTATAAGCTATGATATATATTGTAAAATATATACTGTATTTGTGGATCTTTTTTATTTTTAAATCTATTTACATTATACAAGTACAATTGTATTTTAATATTGGGACTCCCACATGCTATCCTACCATGCCACCTTGCCAAAACATCTTGCCACCCCTTTGCCACTCCAGGTAAAAATTTCTAGATCCACCACTATGGCTTTCCTATTTGTTTCACTTTATTTACTGAATAATTCAATACTGATTGCGTCAACACTTGGTTGTATGCTTTAATACAAATAACTGAATAATGAACCAGGAATTTAATGGGCTAACTGTAGCTTGCATTTTGCGTACTGCAAATATTTGTCAGAGTTTGCCAGGAGCTGGTCAGTTGGACAAATTTATCTAGATCAAATGTTATCAAATGTTGCATGCACCCTTTACTACAAGTTAGGGTGATCATAAATTAAGACTATTCTTAAATACAAAACCTGCCAAGGTTTTTAGTCATATTGCTGCCCAAGAATCATAAAAGGTTAAGATTACAAAATATCCTGTCGTTGGTGTGGAAGTGCCTGTATTTTCCTTTTTGGCATGGAAATACTGGGTTTAGCAAACATACTGTATATTACTTTAGTAAAGACAGAATTAAGAAGACTATTCAGTTAATCATTGAAAATTTGAAATCTATCTGTCCATTCAAAAATTAAAATTTAATTCTCTGTACCGCTTATCCATTGTAGGTCATGGGGAAGCTGGAGCCAATCCCAGATGACACTGGGTGAGAGGTGGGGTACATCCTGGATGGGTTGCCTCGCCAATCAGTTCAATTGAACTAATCTGCATGTTTTTGGACTGTGGTAGGACACCCTCACAGGCACGAGAACATCATACAAACTCCACACAGAAAGGTGCCAGGTGGCAGCAGGGTTCAAACCCAGAGCCTTCTTGATGCGAGGTGACAACACTAACCATGACACCACCCAAATGTTAAAATATCAATATTAAATATATTAAATATTGTGGCAGCGGGGGCGTGGTCAAGCATCAGTCTGTGAATGGAGGGCGGAGTCATGGAAGGTAAGTGGCAGAATCACTGCACCTGATGTGAGTTAACCTGTGTTTGTGTGTCTTCCCCAGTGACCATGCCCTATAAAAGGAGAGAGAGAGCAGAGAAAGGGAGCTCTCTCCTGACCCGAATGCATGTGTGTGCGAGAGTGAATGAGCTGAAAAGCCACCTATAAAACAGAAAATAAAATGTTTCTGAGAACTCAGTTCTGGCCTGCCATGCTTCTGTGCTCCACCCACTTGCTCTGGTTTTACAGTGGTGCTGAAACCTGGGATGGAGCGCAGAAGGAAACAGCCCCATGGAGTCCTCCCCCTTCAAGGACCTGGTCCAAGCCCTTGCCTCGGCCCAACAGAGCCAGCACCAGGCGCTGGTCGCTCTCTGGAAGGAGCAAGAACAACGGTTCGAAGCCCTGGTGCTGGCACAGCAGGAAGATCGCCAGGCTTTCCAGCACCTGCTCGCGTCGGCGGGGTCCACCATCACCACCGCTGCGGACCCTCCCCACCTCACCCTAACGAAGATGGGTCCGCATGATGACCCCGAAGCCTTCCTTGCTCTTTTTGAGCAGGCAGCAGAGGCATGGGGTTGGCCGGTGGAATAGCGCGCAGCGCGCCTCCTCCCCCTGCTAACAGGCGAGGCATAGCTGGCCATGCTACAGCTCCCCACCGACAGCCGGCTGGTCTACGCCGACCTCCATAGGGCCGTCCTCCAACGTGTGAGGCACACCTCGGAGCAGCAACGGCAGTGCTTCCACGTGCTGCGCCTGGAGGAGGTCGGCCGGCCGGCCGTTCGTGTTTGGCCAGCAAGTCAGGGACGTCTTCTGGCGGTGGCTGAGAGCCAACAACCGTGACACTGAGGGAATCATTGACCTGGTGGTGCTGGAACAATTCACCGCCCGACTTCCGTAAGGAACAGCGGAGTGGGTCCAGTGCCATCGCCCGGCGTTGCTGGATCAGGCCATTGAGCTGGCGGAGGACCATATGGCAGCTGTTCCGATGGCAGGACAGTGTGTCTCCTCTTCTCCCCTCTCTTCTCTCCCTCTCCCCTTCTGTTTCTCATCCTTACCCCATTCCCCCACCGTGGAGGCGGGGGCCGGCTCCACTCCAGCTGGCCCGCCGCACCCGCGGTACCCTACTGTTTCCTACTTCCATGTCTGTGTCTTCCCCCCCTCAGGTGAGTGAGCTCCGAAACACCGGTGCAGAGGGAGAGTCTGGACCGGTGTGCTGGCGCTGCGGGGAGCCGGGGCACCTCCAGCATCAGTGCTCGGCGATGGAGGTGAGCACGGTGGTCCAGATCCCCGACGCACCTGGGACCGCCCTCGATCGGGCTGGAGCGTATCACATACTGGTGAGTATCCAAGGGGATACATATCAGGCTTTGGTGGACTCTGGCTGTAATCAGACCTCAATCCACCAAAGCCTGGTGCAAGACGAGGCACTGGGGAAAGCACAATTGGTGAAGGTGTTGTGTGTGCATGAGGATGTTCACAACTACCCTTTAGTGTCAGTCCACATCCTATTTTGAGGGGAGAAATTTAGAGTAAAGGCAGTGGTTAACCCTCGCCTTACCCACTCGATAATTTTGGGGACTGATTGGCTGGGATTTCGGGAATTAATGTCACATTTAGTGAAGAGTGGGGCCTGCCATAATTTAGCGGGGGGAGATCCTGGTGTGGCATTGGCGGGAGCAGCTGTCATAGAGCCGTCTACGTCATCTCCATGTCAGAGTGAGGAGCAGCAGGCTCCTCCTCCCTCTCTCAGGGAATCCCTCGCGGATTTCCCGTTAGAGCAGTCGTGAGATGAGACTCTGCGGCATGTGTTTGACCAAGTGAGAGTAATCAATGGTCAAACGCTCCAGCCAAACGCCACCCCGTCCTTCCCCTATTTCTCCATTATTAAGGATAGGTTATACCGAGTGACACAGGACACTCAGACGAAGGAACCGATAATGCAGCTTTTGATCCCAAAGATCCGCCGGGAATTTATATTCCAGGCGGCTCACTTTAATCCCATGGCCGGACACTTAGGGCAGGATAAGACACTAGCCCGAATAATGGCCCAGTTCTATTGGCCAGGGATTTGCGGTGATGTCTGTAGGTGGTGTACGTTGTGCCGCGAATGCCAGTTAGTAAATCCAGCGGCCATTCCAAAAGCGCCTTTGCGCCCTCTGCCATTAATCGAGACCCCGTTCGAAAGAATTGGGATGGATCTTGACGGGCCATTAGATCGGTCAACATGAGGATATCGCTTTATTTTAGTTCTGGTGGACTATGCAATGCGATATCCGGAAGCAGTGCCTCTTCGCAATATCTCAGCAAGCAGTATTGCGGAAGCACTCTTCCGCGTCATCTCCCGAGTTGGAATCCCCAAAGAGATTCTGACTGATCAAGGCACTACGTTTGTGTCACGCACACTGCGCGAACTGTATGGGTTACTGGGAATTAAGCCTATCCACACCAGCTTTTATCACCCACAAATGGATGGCTTAGTTGAACAGTTCAACCGCACCCTCAAGAACATTATTCAAAAATTTGTAAGCGAGGATGCACACAGCTGGGATAAATGGCTTGAGCCCCTGTTATTCGCAGTGCAAGAGGTCCCACAAGCCTCCATGGGGTTGTCCCCGTTCAAATTATTATACGGGTGTAAGCTGCGTGGCATTTTAGATGTGCTGAGTGAAAATTGGGAGGAGGGACCTTCAACAAGCAAAAATGAAATTCAATACGTTATCGACCTGCGCGCCAAGCTCCACACCCTCATGCACCTAACCCAGGAGAATTTGCGGCAGGCCCAAGAACATCAAGTCCATCTGCATGACAGGGGCATGCGCCTTAGGGAATTCACACCGGGAGATAAAGTACTCGTGTTGTTGCCCACGTCGAGCTTCAAATTGATCGCCAGGTGGCAAGGACCCTTTGAGGTCACACAGCGAGTCGGGGACATCGACTATGAGGTGCGGCAAACGGACAGGGGTGGGGCATTACAGATTTACCACCTCAATCTGTTAAAACTTTGGAACGAGGAGGTCCCCATGGTGTTGGTGTCGGTGGTTCCAGAGAAGGCAGAGCTGGGGCCAGAGGTTCAAAAAGTACAATTGACATCGCCCACCGCTCCAGTCCCCTGTGGAGACCACCTCTCTCGGACCCAACTCACGGAGGTCGCCCAGTTGCAGACAGAATTTTCTGACGTATTCTCACCCCTGCCCAGCCGCACCCACCTCATAGAACACCACATTGAGACGCCCCCGGGGGTGGTAGTGCGCAGCCACCCTTACAGACTGCCTGAACACAAAAAAAAGGTGGTTCGGGAAGAACTCGAGGCCATGCTCAAAATGGGCATCATCAAGGAGTCCCACAGTGACTGGAGCAGCCCGGTGGTCTTGGTTCCCAAGGCCGACGGGTCGGTCCAGTTCTGTGTGGACTATAGAAAAGTCAACGCGGTGTCTAAATTCGATGCGTACCCAATGCCTCGTATTGACGAGTTGCTTGATCGACTAGGCACGGCTCATTTTTATTTGACACCGGATTTGACAAAAGAATATTGGCAGATCCCCTTGACTCCATTATCCCGAGAGAAAACGGCCTTTTCCACACCATTTGGCTTACACCAGTTTGTCACACTTCCTTTTGGGCTGTTTAGGGTGCCCGCTACGTTCCAGCGGCTTATGGATAGGTGCCTCCGTCCCCACGCCACCTACGCAGCCGCATACTTGGACGACATCATTATTTATAGTAATGACTGGCCGTGACACCTAAAACATCTAAGGGCCGTCCTTAGGTCGCTGAGGCAAGCGGGTCTCACAGCCAACCCAAAGAAGTGTGCAATTGGGCGGGTGGAAGTACGTTATCTGGGCTTCCACTTGGACAATGGGCAGGTGCATCCCCAAATTAATAAGACAGCAGCGATTGCGGCCTGCCTGAGGCCCAAGACCAAAAAGGGGGTGAGACAGTTCCTGGGGCTCACTGGCTACTATCGTAGGTTTATACCTAATTATTCGGATGTCACCAACCCACTGACTGATCTCACTAAAAAGGGGACACCAGATCCGGTCCCGTGGACGGAGCAATGCCAGCGGGCTTTCTCTGAGGTAAAGGCTGCACTGTGTGGGGGGCCACTGTTACAATCCCCTGACTTTTCTCTCCCCTTTGTTTTGCAGATGGACGCATTGGACAGAGTGCTGGGGGCCGTTCTGTCCCAGGAGGTGGAGGGGGAGGATCGTCCAGTGCTGTACATCAGCCGGAAGCTGTTGGTGCGTGAGGGCCGGTACAGCACCATAGAAAAGGAGTGCCTCGCCATCAAGTGGGCGGCCCTTGTCCTCCGCTACTACCTACTGGGACGCCCTTTCACCCTCTGTTTGGACCACGCGCCCCTCCAGTGGCTCCATCGCATGAAGGATGCCAACGCGCAGTTCACCCGTTGGTATCTGGCACTCCAGCCCTTTAAGTTCAAGGTGTTCCACAGGCCGGGGGCACAGATGGTCATGGCGGATTTCCTCTCCCATCAAGGGGGGGGGGGGGAGTCAGCTGCAGGCTGGACGGCTCCCCAGCCTGAGTCGGGCAATGGGGGTCTGTGGCAGCGGGGGCGTGGTCAAGCGTCGGTCTGTGAATGGAGGGTGGAGTCAGGGAAGGTAAGTGGCAGAATCACTGCACCTGATGTGAGTTAACCTGTGTTTGTGTGTCTTCCCCAGTGACCACGTCCTATAAAAGGAGAGAGAGAGCAGAGAAAGGGAGCTCTCTCCTGACCCGAATGCATGTATGTGTGAGAGTGAATGAGCTGAAAAGCCACCTATAAAACAGAAAATAAAAAGTTTCTGAGAACTCAGTTCTGGCCTGCCATGCTTCTCTGCTCCACCCACTTGCTCTGGTTTTACAAATATCTTTATAGTTATACTGGAATATGCTGTAGTCTCTTCTCTTGAAATTAGCTTGGCCAGGGGAATCTTTATCAGAAAACTGCAAAGACTCAAGCATTTCTGCTGACGTCTACAGGATCTGTGATCTTTAAGCCTGACTTTCATGACTGTTACTGCTGTGATACCAAAATCCTTATTTTGGATACTTTAGAAAGGTCATTCTTTCTAAGCTTTGGTTGTGCAGGGATCAATGCTTGTGGTATGATAAAAAAGAGGGGAAAAACAGAAAAAGAGGAAGAGCAAGAAGGAGGAAGTGATCTGGTTCATAGAAATCACAAAGCCCAAACAGACTGCAGAGATAGCACTGTACAGGCTTCGGATGTCGGGGGAGTAGGGTGAGGTACTCGGTGGATAGATACCTCACGCAAGAAATGCTATGGAGGTTATCAGTGTAGGCTTTGATGTGGAGCCCAGTGGCTATCAAGCCCTGTGCCTGGACTCTGCACTACTTCAGCCACACGCTGGAGCCTCTGACAGCTGCAAATACGCTGGTCACCTCCCCCTCGAACACTGCGCTGCTGCTCGTGTCTAAAGGAGGGAATGATTGGGAAGACCAGCTGTGATTTTCATACACTTGTTTACTTTCTTTTACAATCTCCCCTTGGTGGCACCATTTTAAGGGTTTTCTGATATCGATCAGTGCAAGTAAAATTTACAGAAAAGCTCCAACAAACAGAGGTGGACAAAGTACCCAACTTCATTACTTAAGTCAAAGTACAGATCCCACTGATCAAATGTTACTCCGATACAAGTGAAAGTTGTACAGTCAAATTTTTTACTTAAGTTAAAGTACTGAAGTACTTGCTTTTAAAAATACTTAAGTATTAAAAGTACATTTTCTGTCAATGCATTGTTGTATTACTGCCACAACGCTTACAAAACCTAATGCCGTTACCAAAGAAAGAAATGTGAATTCACAAAATGAACACTTGCTGTGCCATTATGGTGGTTTAACATTAAGCTAGCTAGTCAGTAAAACTCCACCTGACATGCTAGCAAACTCTTTTCAAACTTGAAATCATATTGGGTAGCTAATGCTACTAGAAAAGAAAGATTTCTACCTTTTGTTTATTTGGCAAGATTATGCTAAAACATATTTCTAAAAGGACTTCAGATAAGTTAACGTTATTCATCTTAGCGTAACTCCAATCTTCCGGCAGACTTCCATGACCACTCAATGCTTGTCTCATTTCTTCCCTAAACTCCTTCTGATGTTCAACCTCTTTTAGTTTCCACCACTTAATCTTCAGCTCCACTATTTCACACTTTCTCTTTTTCACTTTCAAGCTCATCCTGCACACGACCACTTGATGTTGTCTAGCTACACTCTCCCCTGCCATCACTTTACAGTCTCCAATCTCCTTCAGGTTACCCCTTCTGCAGAGTGTGTAGTCCACCTGTGTAGATCTTCCTCCACTCTTAAACGTCACCCTGTGCTGCTCTTTCTTCTCGAAGTATGTATTGACTATTGCCAAATTCATCCTCTTTGAAAAATCAACCACCATTTGCCCTTCCACATTTCTCTCTCTTACACCATATCTGCCCATCACATCCTCATCTCCTCTGTTTCCCTCGCCAACATATCCGTTGAAATCTGCTCCTATCAGCACGTGCTCCTCCCTCGGTATACTTTCTACCACTTCATCCATCTTTTCCCAGAAAGACTCTTTCTCTTCATTCTCACATCCAACCTGTGGGGCGTATGCACACACAACATTGATTACCACTCCTTGAATCTCCAACTTCATGCCTATCACTCTATCTGACACCCTCTTCACATCAATCACACTGTTGACCAACTCTCCCCTCAAAACAATACCAACACCATTTTTCTTTCCATCCACTCCATAATAAAACAACTTGCATCCATCTCCAATGTTCTTGGCCTTGCTTACTTTCCACCTCGTCTCCTGCACACACAAAATGTCCAGCTTCCTTCTTTCCATCATACCTGCTAACTCTCTCGCTCTGCCAGTCAATGTTCCCACATTCAGTGTTCCTACGCTCAATTCTAAGCTCCTTCCCTTCCATCTTTCATGCTCTCTCCTAACATGCCTCCCCCCTCTCTTTCTCCTTCTCCATTTTGGCGCAACAGTAGTACACTTTCCACCGGCACCCTGTTGACCAACAGTACCGGAGGCAGTCATTGTTAACCCGGGCCCCGACTGATCCGGTATGGTATTTCTCTTTCCATTCCGCATGTTAGATTTGGCACAGTTTTACGTCGGATGCCCTTCCTGATGCAACCCTCTCCAATTTATCCAGGCTTGGGACCGGCACCAAGAGTATGCTTATGCACCCCCAGTGGCTGGATTGGAGTTACGCTAAGATGGTGGTGGAACAAAGAAGTGCAGGAAATTATAAAAGAGAAGAGGCTAGCAAAGAAGAATTGGGACAAGCAGAGAGACGAGGAAAACAGGCGGATATACAGAGAGACAAGACAGAAGGCAAAAAGAGCTGTAGCGAAGGCGAAAGCAGATGCATACCAGTTGTACAAAAGACTGGAGACCAAAGAAGGAGAGAAAGACCTGTACAGACTAGCTGGGCAGAGAAACAGGGAAGCGAGGGATGTAGAGTAGGTAAGAGCGATGAAAGATGTAAATGGAAATGTGCTGACAAACAGAGTGTATTAAGAAGGTGGAAAGAGTACTTTGAGGATTTATTAAATGAGGAGAATCCAAGAGAGAAAAGGTCAGATTCATTGGAGACAGCAAATCAGGAAGCAGAGTTGGTTAGTAAGGATGAGGTGAGGGCAGCCATGAAAAGAATGAAGACTGGGAAAGCAGTCGGACCAGATGGTATCCCGATTGAGGCTTGGAGATGTTTGGGTGAGATGGCTGTGGAGTTCCTAACGAGATTGTTTAATAGGATCTTAGAGAATGAGAAAATGCCAAATGAATGGAGAGTGTGCTTGTCCCAATATACAAGAATAAGGGAGATGTACAGAGCTGCAGTAATTACAGAGGAATAAAATTGATAAGCCACACCATGAAGCTATGGGAAAGGGTATTGGAGGCGAGATTGAGAAGAGAGGTAGCAATCTGTGAACAGCAGTACAGGTTTATGCCAAGAAAGAGCACAACAGATGCAATTTTTGCTCTAAGAATGTTAATGGAGAAGTACAGAGAAGGCCAGAGAAAGCTGCATTGTGTGTTTGTACTGTAGACCTGGAGAAGGCATACGATAGAGTGCCGAGAGATGAGTTATGGTATTGTATGAGAAAGAGTGGAGTGAATGAGAAGTATATTAGGGTGGTGCAAGACATGTATGAGAACAGTGAAACAGCAGTGAGGTGTGCAGTTGGAACGACTGAATGGTTCAAGGTGAAGGTGGGACTCCATCAAGGATCTGCTTTGAGTCCTTTTTTGTTTGCCATAGTGATGGATAGCTTGACGGACAAAGTGAGGCAAGAGTCACCATGGAACATCATGTTTGCGGATGATATTGTGAAATATGGTGAAAGTAGAAAGGAGGTTGAGTTGGGTTTGGAGAGATGGAGGTATGCATTGGAACAAAGAGGAATGAAGGTGAGCAGGAGCAAAACAGAATACATGTGCATCAATGAAAATGGGGATGAGAGTGTAGTGAAGATGCAAGGAGCAGACGTAAAGAAAGTTGGTGAATTCAAGTACCTGGGGTCAACTGTGCAGGAAAATGGGGGCTGTGATAGTGAGGTGAGAAAGAGAGTGCAGGCAGGGTGGAGCAGTTGGAGAAGGATTTCGGGAGTCATTTGTGATAGGAAAGTCCCAGCAAAAGTGAAAGGTAAGATGTATAAGACAATAGTGAGACCAGCTGTGATGTATGGATTGGAGACCGTACCCTTAAAGAAGAGACAGGAGGCAAAGTTGGAGGTGGCGGGGTTGAGGATGTTAAGATTTGCGATGGGAGTGACAAGGTTGGACAGGATACGGAACAAGTACATCAGAGGGACAGCACATATAGAGAGCTTGGGAATTAAGCTAAGAGAGATGAGACTGAGATGGTATGGGCACATCCTGAGAAGAGATGCAGAGCATGTGGGAAGGAGAATGTTGAGGATGGAGCTGCCAGGCAAACGAAAACGAGGAAGGCCAAAGAGGAGATACATGGATGTGGTGAGAGAGGACATGAAAGTGGCAGGTGTGGTAGAGAAGGATGCGGAAGACAGGGAGCAATGGAGACGAAAGATCCGCTGTGGCGACCCCTAATCAGGAGCAACCAAAAGAAGAAGAAGAAGAAGAAGAAGCAGAAGATCTTAGCGTAACTCCGTTTTTACATGCTAACTAACAGTGTCCAAGTTAACTAGCTATGTGTTAGCGTTAGCCGTGGACGAGGCTACGGCAACTTGGTGGGCTAATCTACAGAAAGTCATTTGACTCACCAGACTGCATAGCTATTGCAACATTTTTGCTAGCTCTAAAAGCACGTACAATGTGCATGTTTTCTCTTGGAATAAACCGTTTATATACCTCAATATGGTTCTGCAGGTTGGACGGCAAGTTTTTGTAGGCCATGACGTGGTTCATTTTTGGCAAACAAAGCAAACATTTAAAATGAAATAAATCTTTAATCCTTTCAGAAAACTGAAACATGGGTTCTAGGTATAGCCATGAGTGCATGCATTCCCCAAAAGAACTGCCTCCTTTCATTCTCTGCCATCAACTGATTGTGTTCAAATACTACTGCTGAGAAATCATTGATCTTGATTTTATACAGTCTATGGACGTGCCGTGACCCTAGTGATTACTGATAGGCTGTCTCAGTGTCACCTGCGAAAAAACAATCACATTTTAGAAAAGAAAAAACATCCACTTTCAAAGCTGCTTCATAGTAATGAGTAATGAGGACCTTGACAGAAATGTAGTGCAGTAAAAAGTATGATATTTGTCTTTCAAATGTAGTGAAGTTAAAGTCATAAGATAAAAAAAATACTCAAGTAAAGTACAGATATTCAAGAAGTGTACTTAAGTACAGTACTCAAGTAAATGTACTTTGTTACTGTCCACCTCTGCCAACAAATCAAGTCATCATGAGTGTAGACTTGATTTGTAGTCTACTTCAATGAAAATGTAGCATACTACAGTAATTAATAACTGCAAGCTGGCCTCGTGGTTAGCGTGTCCACCTCTTGACCAGGAGATCGTGAGTCAGTTCAGGTCATACCAAGGACCATCATGAAAATGGTACCTACTGCCATCTGGCAAGACACACAGAGTAGGGAGTCAAACTCTTGCGGTTACCAGAGGACTAGCCTCGCACTATAACCCTAGCTATATAATAGGTGAGAGGCCGAGGGCTATAAAAACAGAGATCAATGCTGCACCCATGTGCCTCAAAGAGCTGGGTAGTACTGGGACAGGAGACTGCCTGGGAAGACCAGACCCTGGCGTGGGAGGGACTTTGAGTTGACAGTAATTAATACACTGTGTTTGGTGCCAAGTGGCCTCTTGTGTGATACTATGTACAAGGTAGACTAATATGTACAAGTAATTAGAGAAAGCCAAGAAGTGTGTTTTGGTCTGGAGGGAAAAAGTGGAGGCTTTTAGTAAACACTCAGCCAGGTGGAAACTTGGTAACCACAGATAAACTTTATAATGCTTCAGGTGGCTATGTGCCACCCATCATTGATTCATCTGACAAATATATGACCATCAAAGTGGAGAGAAAAGAAGCATGTGCAGGTGAAGTGTTGTATAATTCCTCTGTTGGAAGAATAGCCGCGCTCATTCCAAAATGAGATTGGAGTTGTACCACACTGTAAAGGCTGTATATATGGAATGTTGGTGAACCATACTATATCCTGCCAGGAAGTTCATTTATGACCAAGTATAAAATCCAAGTTACCCTGCTAACAATCTTGCCTGGTGGGCCCCTTCAGTTATAGACCGACTGGCTGAAGCTATTTCAGGTCCAGATCTTGGAGCAAGGCAATAAATTGTACAGATCTCAGTCAAGGGAACAGGCTTCTCCTGTGGATCAAAAAGATATGCACTCTTCTCTTCAACTGTCTAACAGTCTGCATACCGAAGCTTTCCCACCCAGCTTTTAAAATGGCACCATGAAATAATAATGTGTCTCTCGAGTTCACAGGAGGAGAGCAAATGAGAGAAACGAAGAGGGAGGAATGGATGTGAATTTAATCCTTGCATGCACAACGAATGACACTATTCTATGTTTGCAGGCTTTGCAAACATAAGTGTTTTTTTTTACCATTCTGAAAAATGAAAGAGTGTGTGCAAGAGATTATGGCTGGTGCAGCTGCTGGCCAACAAGCTGGGGCTTATCTCACAGTGCTGAAATTTCCACAGAGATTTAATCGGCTCATTCACAACAAAAAAATGTTTAGGAGACCTTCTAACTAAAATGTGTTCGAGCCCTAGTGCACTCTGAACTAACTTGCGGTCATGATCTGTAGACCCAACATCCACAAACATGCGCTTGAGAAACAGACACGGGATAAGATCATCTCGTTCTAACACCAGTTTAAAAAAGGCAGGAGATCAACGTAGATCAATTCTGTTACTGTTCCAAACAGAGATGGGTTGTTTTTCTTTTGATAAAACCATCTTGCTCAATGCCTTTGCTCTTGGCCGTGCAGGCCATCATTTTCACACTCAAGACACTTAAACAGGGATGAAGGGAAACAGTGTCAAATTGAGACACTTCCTCCTCCTGCAGCACAAATCACCCAAGGGTAGGGAGGTGTGTGCTCTTGTTAAATTATGTTTATCAACTTGGAATAACATCAATAAATCGCAAAAATGGGAATGGAATTGCTCAATAGGCCACTGTAGACAAGTTGCTTCCTCCTTCATACACAGATACAATCTATGGAGAAAATGGAAAAGAGCCCAGAGCTGGACTTAGAAATGTACATACTTTCTCAAGATCAATGACACACGTTTTTATTCTTGCGTTTGTCCTAATACTCATGTTTATTTCCTGTGCAAGTACAAGTTCATAGCACAGACTATTGATTTCAGCATACATCCATTATCTGTAACCACTTATCCTGTGCAGGGTTGCGGGCAAGCTGGAGCCCATCCCAGCTGACTATGGGCGAGAGGCGGGGTACACCCTGGACAAGTCACTAGATAATTGCAGGACTTACATATCAAGGCAAACAACCATTCACATTCACACCTACGGTCAATTTAGAGTCACCAATTAACCTAACCTGCATGTCTTTGGACTGTGGGGGAAACCTAAGCACCCAGAGGAAAGCCATGTAGATATGGGGAGAACATACGTACAAACTCCACACAGAAAGACCCCTGTTGGCCACTGGGCTCAAACCCAGAACCTTCTTGCTGTGAGGCGACAGTGCTAACCACTACACCACCATCCCACCCATTCCAGCATACATTTTAAACCACAACAAGACAATTTTGATCCAAATTATTATACAGTATTATACAGCATTCAATATATACCCTCACCTGCCACTTTAATCGGAACATGTTGTTGATTCAAAGATTCTTGTTCTTTCTGGCAGGAGTGGAACCCAATGTGTTCTTCTGCTGTTGCATGCTCAGATGCTTTTCTGCTCACTGTGGCTGTAGAGTGATTATATGTATATATTATATGTCCTTCCTGGCAGCTCAAACCAATCTGGCCATTTTCCTCTGACCTCTCTTATCTTTTCTTAACAAGGTGTTTGTTTCCACCCACAGAACTGTCACTCACTCACTCACTCACTCAATGTTTTTTTGTTTTTCACACCATTCTGTGTAAACTCTAGGGACTGTTGTGTGTGAAAACCCCAGGAGATCAGCAGTTTCTGAAATACTCAAACCAGTCCATCTGGCTCAAACCAACACCCATGGCAGAGTGAAATTTGCACTTTGAGATCACAATTTTTCCCATTCTGATGTTTGAAGTGAACATTAACTGAAGGTCTTGATTTGTATCTGTATGATTTGATGCATCAAGGGATCAGCTGATTAGATAACAGCAGGTGTATATTATGGGTGTACCTAATAAAGTGGCTGGTGAGTGTATGTTGGTTAACATTATTTCATATTCATCTCATCTCATTATCTGTAGCCGCTTTATCCTTCTACAGGGTCGCAGGCAAGCTGGAGCCTATCCCAGCTGACTACGGGCGAAAGGCGGGGTACACCCTGGACAAGTCGCCAGGTCATCACAGGGCTGACACATAGACACAGACAACCATTCACACTCACATTCACACCTACGGTCAATTTAGAGTCACCAGTTAACCTAACCTGCATGTCTTTGGACTGTGGGGGAAACCGGAGCACCCGGAGGAAACCCACGCGGACACGGGGAGAACATGCAAACTCCGCACAGAAAAGCCCTCGCCGGCCACGGGGCTCGAACCCAGGACCTTCTTGCTGTGAGGCGACAGCGCTAACCACTACACCACCGTGCCGCATTATTTCATATTGGAACCGAAAAAAAAAAAAAACAGCTGAAGTACAGGCCATGTGGATAAGAGACAAGAGCAGTTGTTACACATCCACTTTGGAGCGAGTTCTTGCTTTCTGGCAGGAATGCGCATTTAAAGATGATAGATGTTCTGAAAGTAATGAAACAAGCACCGCAAACAAGATGTATTGTATTGTATTAATAAATTTTAAAAAATGATTAATCATTGACAAATTACTGTGATGTAATAATAAGAAAACGTGCTGTAAAAGGAAATAATCAACTTTCGAATCGAATTGTTAACAGCAATTCAGTATAATCAGTGGCTCTTTCATTGTTGATTATTTTCCAATTACATACCATGGGGAATGTTTAAAAGTTCTATGTAGAACCCTGTAAAAGAGGGCTTTCCCTTGACAAAAGGTTCCCAGTAGAAGGTTCGATCAAACCATTAAACATACAAAGAACCTTTGAAGAACCAATTTTTCATTGTAGGCCTCATAGCACTCCATCAACCACCGTCATCATCACGGCTCTTGTGTTTGTCTCTCCGCTGCCTCGGCCATAAGTTCCTCATGGATGTTGGGTAGTTAATGGAGATATAAGCGCTCTGGATTAGCCGCTTGATCTGTTACTCGCTTCATCATCTTTTTCTCCATGCTAGGAGTGTTGGCTGATAAATCGTTTTCTCCCTTACAGTGCCCTTCCTCACATGCTTGCTAAATCCTTGGTCTGAAAAAGTGTGTGTAATCACATCAGCAAAGTCTGAGGCTCTTTCTTCACGCTCTCATTCACTCAGTCTGCCTGCCAGCCACACCACACTCACGCACACACACACACCTCAGCAGTCTTGAAAGCACGTTTTAGGGAAAAGGAGCAATTTTTCAAAACGACTGGATTTTAAAAGCTGTTCTTCATGCCTGTAGGCTTTGCAGACACGACCAAAACCTTCTGAACGAGACAGAAGAAACAAAAGGCTACTCAGAGCAGATTAACCTTCTCTTACATGGAAGCTGGGCCTGACTGCCTGACTGACTGCACCAGGACACAAGGAATTACTCAGCAAATGCATTAAAATAAAATAAAATAAAAAGGCAATTTATTCATGAGAATTTTACACTTTATGGCTCAATCCTTTAGATTTTGGTGAGCTAATGTGAAAAAAAAAATCAATACAAGGCTGTGTTTGCAGAAAACTGAAAAAAGTAAAATAGCTAACATGCACTTAGAAGTTGCTAAGTTAGAACGAATGTCAAAGATTGCGACTCTGGCACACTGTGAACCAAACGCTTTAAATGAATGAATCCCACACAGCTCCCCTTTCTCACTTCCTGTGTTATGAATGGGCTGGTGAGGACATATATAAACACTATATTACCACGCTACATTAATAACAAGCTGCCTCAAGCATAGTGTGATCCCTCTTCCTCTCACTCTGGCAGGCATTAATGGCTCGAGTAGTGTTATGCCAAATGCTAACGAAGAAACACAGTGTTTACACTGAACTGTTAATGTGCTTACCACCCACTTCGGGAAGAGAACGGACAAGCGCCGTGTAGCGAGAGCGTATTCATTAGGGGCAGATCCATTGCTCTTCATGACAACAAATAAGCATGATATATTGATGAGTTGTGTGCAGTTTGAGGCGAGAGAGTTGATCACACACATGTGGTGGCAGAGCTTCCATCTGTATACACATTTCCGATTCTAAACATGTCATTTAGGAGGCATAAAAGCTAAAAATGATGCATGTGAGACTCAGTTCATTTATCATTTGACCTATCACAGCTAGTTACGTTTGCACGCTAGCACCTAGCTCGTGCACGATTAATGGTCAGCTTAGTTTATGTCCCCGACGCTGGAACTGACTTTGGCTGTTTATGTTCTGTCAACACAGCCGAATATAACAAACCATCAATTTCAACAGGGCTGCTGAAGCTCGCTAGAGGCTAACACATGCTAAGATGCTCGAGACCAGTTTGCATCAACAGCATTCCTAGTTTGTAAGATTGCAGCATGCTGGCCATGTTTACTGCTGAAAATCTCAGCTAACCACAAAAGTTCATATGTCTAGGTGGAGAGGAAATGAGTGTTTGTAACTGGTCATAGCATTGCTTGCTGTCACTTTAAGGCATACGCAATCTACCATCACACATGCATTTAATCTGACATGCATGCACACAGCAATGTGAAGGAAATCCAAGGGCATTAGACTTATAGAGCATGATCTCATTCTGCGTGTGTGTGAGAGAATAAAAGACAGGAAGTGGAGTAACATGCATCATTTTCGAAGCTCACGAAGCGTCTGCTTACAGTTCTGCTAACACCAGACAGACACGGTAAAAACTGCCACAGCTTATTTTCACATGCTGATCATATGAATAACCTGTGATCAAAATGATGAAAGTGCAAAATATTAATAATTATACATACAGGACACTTTTTCTATGGAATAAAAACATGTAATCTATGCTCTTCTAGTGGGTTTATTGAGGGCATGCAATACTGTTATCATATCACTTATTCTCCATGTATTACGCCACTCTCCCCAATGGAGAATGAGCATGCAATATTGTTATAATATTGGATGTTGTTAAGACAACACGATGTCACACAATGGAGCTCATGTGAAAATCCAATGACAACTTTTCTGCTGCACATGTGCACAATCATTTCTTTGTTGACCGGGAGAGAGAGAAGACGAGGCGAATTCAGTGCTTGGTTTAAGCACAAAATAAAAAAACTGAAAACTGAAACTAAAGACGCGCTGAACACCCAAAAGGCTACCAAAACTTAACTATATATTCTTCATGCATATTTACAAGAGAAAAACAGACCAACGGACATCAAAAAACTGGAAAAGAGACAGGTCGGAGATATAACACTTCCATGCTAGTGAGTGACTCGGACAGTTTGTACATGGCGGCAAGGTTTGCTTCATTAAAAGCCGAAAATTGAAAGAGACAGATGTGCTGAACACCCGAAAGGCTACCAAAACTTCCCTGGATATTCTTCACACATATTTACAAGAGAAAAACATACCAACGGACATAGAAAAACTGAAAAAGAGAGCAATAGCGGAAATATTGTCAAAGTTCTACTTGGAGGTGAGGAGAAGTGACGGAGACTTTTACAAGAGGGCTTCACTCGTGGACTTCACTCAGCAAAGACCTTTTTTTGAACAACTGCAATGTAACAATTAAGTACTACCAAAAGTAACTTTGAACCTGAACTGTCAACCAGTATATAGCTTGTATATAAAGCCTAGGTCACAACCGGACATACGATTTTTTGGCCGTGCGATTTTTGCCGTTTCCCAAATCGCTGCGTTTTTTTTTGTTCGTGGAGAAAGACGCGCGTTGGCCGTAAGTTTGTCTTGCAACCTGGAAAAAAACGTAAGCGCCCGTAGAGTTTGTTTGACATGACAAAGAACCTCTGCGGCCGGTCTGCGGCTCGAAAATTAGCACGTCACATGCGCGCCCTCCGTACATTTCTTGCGTTTTTTGCATGTAGACCAGCCATAGGAGCACGTACGGCCAGTTGTGACCGAGGCTTAAGTTGGATTGTTGTTCAGGGTTTTTGAACTTGTACTATTTTTACTGTTAGAACTTTGACTTTGTACAGTACGTTGGATTGACAGATTACATTCGATCAGAATCAGCATTCAATATTGGTAAGTTACCCCCCCCCCCCCCCCCCCCCCCGTTCTTAACTTTGTGTAAAATCTATAATTGTTCCATCGAATGTGTATGTATAATAATAATAAAATTGGCTGCCTTTTGTCATTGTATATCAGATATATTCCATTCAGCTACTCATCTTTGATTCATTCAATAGCATGCTAGCTGAATGGAATATATCTGATATACCACGAAAAAAACCAGCCAATATTATTTAATTATTATTATTATAATTCATATTCAATGTGCTAAAATAATAAAAAAATACAAATACAATGTGAAGGTCATGTGACATTTCTGTAAGGGAGTGGCACAAAAAAAAATTCCAGTAAAGTCATGCTATGTGGAACAAGAAAGGCTGTTCCCTCTTTCCCTTACTCCCTTTCCTGCTATCTCTGTCTATCTCACTCTGTGTGTGTCATGGTGCACTGTGTGTGTTTGTGCACACTCCCGGCCCTGTCACGCTGCATTATCCATCATTGTGCTGAAGGCTGCCATAGCGAGTGCTCTGCAGGGGAAAGTGATATGATTGATTGGAGCAGGATCTCCACCTGACTTCTACTTGCTCATGGAAAGCTCTGACTCTCATCTCCGCCTACACACATCACAACACACAGCATATGTTTATCTTGTCTTTGGCTAAACTGACCCGTGATTTTACTAAACCTAGAGCAGCTTTATGACAATTTACTTTTATTTAATGTATCATATTTTATTACACACAGGTGATGTTCATCTTGAGAAGAACATGAAGAAATAACACTGTTAAAAATAAATTTAAAAAAGTCACTGGTTTCTGTGCATCTAAAACAAGCAATTTATCATTTTAAAGTCACATTCTTTTCATTTTTTCATTTACACTCATGACTGGGCAAATACTTCATCATCATGCATATCTCCAGACTGGAATAGCTTTGTTTTAGTTTCCATAAATATTATAATTACTTGATGGTGAATGATTGAGATGAAGACCATAGCCAACTCCAAGTCGTAAATATGTAGTGGCCTGGGAAAACCCTTTACATGGTCAAAACTGTCTCAATTTCTAATAAATGAATGTCTAAAAATGACAAGCTTCCTTAAAGTGAAATATGTTTCCTGTGTTTTGTATGTATCTTAATCACAGATGAAGTTTTACCATTTTAAAGTCTGGTTATTACCAAAAGTACAAAGATACCTCTTTCGACCCACAGGGAACAGATTCTTGAACCAGTTCTGTTCAGGATTCTTTGAACTTTGGTGCCAGCTAGTGAACCAGGCCACGTTTTCACCAGTTTTGAGTGGAACCGTTGTAATCAAGGATGTGTCATGAATGGAAGGTGCTGCACAATTCACAAAGTGAGTAAACAGTTGTTGCAAGATGATGGTGCACACCGATTACCTCCGAGCTTTGGTTCTGTTATTGCAGATATTTGTTTTTGGTCCATTTTTTCGGGTCCATTTTTTTGCACAGTGGTGCAGTGGTTAGCACTGTCGCCTCACAGCAAGAAGGTTCTGGGTTCGAGCCAGACATCTTGTTAGGCTGATGTCAGTTTTGCTATGAAATATCTATCAAACAACTTGATCAAAGTGTGACATTCACTGCATGAGGAAGGGTCAGATATTACCTGGTACATTTTGTACACTTTTCTGGCCACAAGCTTCAGAATTCTGAGTGTTACAATATAACTGGTGCTCCAATATGTTTCCAAACCTGATTGCACTCCATGAAAGTCCTCCACTTCCATTGCTGTATTCTAGCTATGGCTCTGACTGACAATATTAGTGGTGTAAATAATTTTTAAAATTGTATTTCTATAAATAAATGTCTATATTTTGCCAAGTAGTGTTGAGAGTTCAGTGGTTTGAAAGGAGCATTTTCTGTCCAAGACAACAACACAATGATAGTGACAGAGGTGTTAGACAATGTTGTAGTTGAGTCACTAAACCTCAAGTTTGAGTCCAGTTTCGAGTCCCCAGTGTTCAAGTCCGAGTCAAGACCAAGTCATTAAAGAAAATTTCAAGTCTGAGTCGAGTCCACTACTGATCCAAGTTGAGTCCGACACAAGCCCCGCTATCAAACAAGGCAAATAACATGAGAGAGGGTTAACACTAGCTAGTTCACCAGTCAGCAAGCCTCACTATGAACAGAACAATGAACATAGCATGTCACTTACTTCTCTGGGTGTAGTCTTGCCAAATGATGATTGAAGTTTGAGGTTGTCCCCGTCGTCTCCTCGATAGTTCTTCTACATATGGAACACATAGCAGTGCATTTTTTTTCTACTGCATGAGAAGTCTGTATAAGCAAGCAGACAATCCTAGGGGCATTCTCTCCAGGCATTTTAGCACCATTAATATTAGTTTGTTCCTAAACATGATGTATGAACAGGTGAATATGCATTCTCTTGCATGAAATTAGTATAAAAATTAATGTAGATATAAATATCTTATGCCAAATTATTATGGCATGCTACAAAAAATAAAGAAAAAATCAGAGTCCTCGTCTCCAATTTACAAGTCTGAATGCAGTTAATGCATGAGTCCAAGGCGAAGTCCGAATCATCAGTGCTCAAGTCCAAGTCAAGTCACGAGTCCTTAAAATTACGGCCTGAGTTGGACTCGAGTCCAAGTCCTGGACTTGAATACTACAAGCCTGGTGTTAGATGCCTCACAGTGCACCGTGCATGACTTGGCTGCCTGCATTCTCACCTTCATCCAAACAGAAATGATGCACACAGCATGGATCCTGCATGGAGTTATTTATAATCATGCTCTCTGTTATCACCTAAATGAGGTTCCCTTTTGAGTCTGGTTCCTCTCATGGTTTCCTCCTCATGATGTTTCAGGGAGTTTTTCCTTGCCACTGTTACTTCAGGCTTGCTCACATGTTTAATATTTATATCCATAATTTATATATTTCTGAAAAGCTTCTTTGTGACAATGTCTACTGTTAAAAGCACTATACAAATAAAATTGAATCGAGTTGAATTTAATTGAATAAGGCTTTCCCTAAAGCTAGAGATTATTTAACAGTTCAACAGTGTGGTTATGTAGATATGCCAGAGATTGATGATGTTTGTGAATGAACAGAACTAATCCATAAAGCCTAATCTCACAACTGGTGTCCTGAAATATGTTCAGCATTCAGTGTTTATTGCTCACCAAATATCAAGAAACCTATGTGAATTCCTACGTGAACCCTAAAGCAAACACACTTCTATAAAAACAAAAAAAAAAGTTACAACACATTCAAGTCTTTGGTCTGTCTTTGATCTGTGCTCGTAAAGGTAAGGTTATAAGTTTAAGTCAGTACACTGCAACCTTTTGATAAAAGCGCTTAACCTCAATTACCGCTGTAAAAATGTCAAGCAGTCCCAGTAAGATGTGCCAAATAATTACGATAAAAGAGGGGAAAAGAAATAAACTTGTGGGGTTTAAGAACCAGCCAAAGGGATAACACAAGATATCCTTCATAATCTTACCATTATGGAAAGGGCTTGAAGTGTTGCAGAAAAGACCAAGAAAGGTGGGCTACCACTTTCTATCTTTGTTTCATACCTAACCATAATCCTGCTGCTGGAGAAATCATGGACAGGACAGAAAGCAGAGAATTCTGTCTAATTAAATGACAGTATGATTGTTGGTGGTCTAAGCAACCTAAGAGAAATACAATGCAATCAGTATTTTTATCTGTGGGGTCCTGATAGGAGCATTATCGTCTTACACATACAACTCAAACTGTTGGGTTTTCTTACGACTTATCACTTACCGCCATCCCCTCATCAGAAATCATGTTACAAAGAAACCACAAAGTCAGAGCAGCAGTTATAGAAAATTCAATTCAATTCTGACTGTTCAATATGTCAATAATAATATATAGAAATAATACCATAAAATCAACATTTATTTTAGCAGGTAAAAGAGAAATGGCAGATTTGACAATCACAAAATTGAATTTCAGTGACCATGTTGTGATGGTCATCTTCTGTGACTAGAACAATACACACAAATATCAATTTCTGAAAATGATATTTTAGTCCAGAAAGTGTATGTGTTTGGTAGTATTGTAGGGCGGCACGGTGGTGTAGTGGTTAGCACTGTCGCCTCACAGCAAGAAGGTTCTGGGTTTGAGCCCGGTGGCCAATGGGGGTCTTTCTGTGTGGAGTTTGCATGTTCTCCCTGTGTCTGGGTGAATTTCCTCCAGGTGCTCCAGTTTCCCCCATAGTCCAAAGACAGGTTAGGTTAACATGGGGAACCATGGCCTGAGGTTGCGCTGAAGTGAAGCAAGGCACCTAACCCCCAACTGCTCCCTGGGTGCTGTAGCATAGCTGCCCACTGCTCTGGGTATCACTGCTTCAAATGGGTTAAATAAGGCTTAAGATTTGAGTGTATGTGTGATAAATAAAGGCTTCTTCTGGTCAAGATCACCTAAACTGAGACCAAGTCATGACCAAGACAAAGGTGAGACCAAGTCAAGACCAGGATCAGACCCAAAGGGGCTAGAAGTTAACAGGAAGAAAAAAATTCAAATTTGTGATGAGTCATGTTATTGGTGTGTCTCCAGGGATGGATCCAGACCAATGCACATGCATCGGTCGGAAATATATGCGTGCCACTTGGCATCGGTCACAGGACATTTGTTTACTTTACCGCTAGCTGGCTACATGGGCTTTTGGCCTGCTCAACCAACAGACCAATGGTTCAGGATCCGACCACGTGTGGTAAGTGGTGATGCTTACCTGACCTAATTACCTGTATTCTCACAATGCTTTGTATATCTTCGTGTGCAAGTGATGTCACGCTTGACATCCCAACCTGGAGGTCCGCCATGTTGGATGATAAACAACAACCAGGAACCAGCACTTCACGTGTGACGTGCTGCAACACTTCGTGATTTTCTTTTGATTTCGTTGCCTTTGAAGAAAGACAATGCTTCATTTGTGTGCAGGATATAATTGCAGTAATAATGCTGCTCCTGACAAAGAGAAACAGTTCTTCAGAAAGAATTCCCAAAATAATTAAAAACAGCAACAAAACAGATGAAGAACTGTCCAGAGAACGCCATGCATACACTGTGGTTCAAAAACATAAATCGTAAGGGCTTAACGGAGGAAAAAGCCAATTACACCTGCGTGTGTGTGTGTGGTGACCGCTTTATATCTGGTAAGAGTTCACTGCTAATTAAAGCTGTTTTCTGCTGATTAAATTGAACTTTTGAGCTTTAGCGCAAACACTCTGCTTCTCACCTTACAGGAGCACTGGCAAACCTACATGATAAATCCAGATTGGGCACCAACAGTCAAATTAGGACACGATAAGATCAAGACGAAAACTCATCTCACAGTATCAGGAAGCAACAGGATAAATGAAAGCTCTGCCAAGAAAGCCAGATTAGAAGCAGTGCAAACCTTAGCGAGTTTGGATACACAAGGAGAACAATGTGGGTCAATTTTGCCAGATAAGATATTAGTGATGCCATTCCAGTAACCCAGTAACTTTGGTTTACTTATGCACTTTTTGTTTAAAGCTGTACCAGAGTCAAATGAAATTGTGCCTGAAACCCTCCCAGCAGAGACGCACACTGAAAGTGGTTTCCAGACGGAACTTACTGGGTTACAAATATCTCAGATGGAGCAGTGCAATCAAGATATGACTTGTGAATTGGTGGATAAATATTGAAAGCTGGTTTAACTTGATAAGATTGCCAAAGTATGCTGTGCCTTGTGTAATTTATCTCCATTGATTATTCCTTTTGATTAGAGTGATTTTACTTTGTCTATGAAAAGAAAATAGAATTAGCGTGCTACCTGCTTAGTGATGTATAGTATTACATGCTTTAAGAGGGTTTGTACTCCATCCATCCATCATTTGTAGCTGCTTATCCTGTACAGGGTCGCAGGCAAGCTAGAGCCTATCCCAGCTATCTATGGGCGAGAGGCGGGGTACACCCTGGACAAGTCGCCAGGTCATCGCAGGGCTGACACATAGAGACAAACAACCATTCACACTCACGGTCAATTTAGAGCCACCAATTAGCCTAACCTGCATGTCTTTGGACTATGGGGGAAACCGGAGCACCCAGAGGAAACCCACGCAAACATGGGGAGAACATGCAAACTCCACACAGAAAGGCCCCTGTTGGCCACTAGGCTCGAACCCAGGACCTCCTTGCTGTGAGGTGACAATGCTAATCACTACACCACCGTGCCGCCCCTGTTTGTACTCTATTTTGCCAAAGATCTTTATTGTTTGAAATGTAAAGGGTTGTTGGGTTAATCATATATAAAAACAAGAATAATTAGAATATCAAAATATGTTAATAAAATATACTACTTATGTACATGTCCTTGCATTCTGGACTTGTATATCATCCAACATGGCGGCGGGTGCATACGTCACACTGTTTGTCACGTAGTTACACACGAAGAATAGTGTGAACTGAGAATTTATGTATACATATGTTCCTGGTGGATATTGTAGAATAATGAAGAACTTGTACCAAGTCTTTTGTATATTTTCTTATTTCTGTGGTAAAAACACTCGTGTTAGTCACCAGCTCTAGTCCAGTTTGTCAGTAGTTTGTTTTTAAATTATTTAATTTCTTTTTTCCTAACAGAAACTTTTACAATTCATATGAACTTGTTACATTGTTATTAAATGTGATTTATGTGTGCAATACAAAAATGTTGCTCAAACAGTATGACATTAATAAATGAAGCATTGTCGTACAAGTGTGTTGACTTGATAATGCATATTAGCATATCTTAAAAACAAAAATCCACAATGATCTGGTAAAATTTGTGAAAATATTTTTGCAAATGTGCATCTGTCAGATTCTTGGGCTGGATCCGTCCCTGCAATCACAGTAACAATGTTAACAAATAAATCAGAAAATGCATAGACAATTTAGTGAAATCCCCACAGCTGTGGTCTTGACCGGTCTTGAAATAAAATCCCGAGTCTTTTATGTCTGAGACTAAGATGAGACCAAGACAAAATGCAGTGACCAAGATAATAATAATAATAATAATAATAATAATAATAATAATAATAATAATAATTTCAACTTATATAGCACCTTTCTCATACCCAAGATCACTTTACAATAAATAAATAAAATAAAATAAATTCACCAAAAGAGGGTCAGGATGTAATTCCAATGGCATAGCTTCCCACAGTCCCACAAAAAGGCACACAAAGGTATTTCCCACACTGCCAGCACAGCCGCCGCAACGCCACCGGGCAACATTGCTTGGAACACTGCGCCATGGATCCACAAACTGAGCACAGAAGCACCACGGCACAGAGCGCTGGATAACCCCAATGTTAAAAGAGCAACGAATTCACTGCAGTATATGGCGAGGAGCACAGGCATCACCCATAGTGGACCAAGGCCTGAAGGGAACTGATGCCCAAAACTGGGTCCGGAGCTATGTCACAACCGGCGGACAAAGCATTCAAAGAAAGAACATTCAAACAAAGAGCAAACATCAAACTATACAAACATAAAAAAGAAAAACACAGGGGAAAAAAGAAAAATAAAAAGCTCCAGTGAGAAGTGGCAGACAAAATGCACACAGTGTACTCTCAACCGGAAACGGAAGGTGTATTTGATGAGATGAGATTGAGACCTTCAGAAAGTGGTCTTGAGACTGGTCTTGAGTACTACAGCACTAGTGTTTGGAACACAAATAATAAAAAAATAAAAAATAAAAAATTTAGTTGTTGCCAGGAACATAGTGATATTTCCAAAGCTGATACACATTTGGGTCAATTATTTACTCAACTGCCTTATTGTAAGAGTCAATGGTGACACGGTAGCCATGTATGGGACACACCCTAGCACACAGGCTAAAAGTCCAGCAGCTTCAAATAGAGGACAAATGTGTGAGACAAACAGCATAAACGTTTAATATGTGCTGACAGAGGCAATAAGCCCTAGGCCCCGGACAGACTCACTTTAGACGGCAAGAAAACAACTACTATAAATCCTCACAAATGTGTCTTGCCATAAAAGTGTCAGGAGGTCATTTTTATTTGGCCACACAGACAGAGAGCACGAGGCCCACAATGCAGCTCAATCCAGAGGATTAGAGTACCAAGCCATGGAGGAATGACAAGGATTGGGTGGCTATGCTCAGTCTGTCTTTCTCACACATCTCGATGTTGTTCCATTTATAATGTATGTCTACTAATTTCTATTGTCACAGTTACAGCATGCATAATATACATAGTATGTAATATGGCCGAAACAAAAATTTATAGCTTTGTGTGGTTTTACCAGTAGAAGAAACTTCACTTATAAAGGGCATGAAATTACAGACTGTTTGCTTAGCAATGAACCACAGTATCGTTGAACGGAAACCAGTCAGACTGAAGCAACAAATGTTATAGCTCAACAAATTTTGATGATGATGGTGATGAAGGAGCCTTTACATCTGAACTCCTCCACTAAATAAAAGCAGAAACCTTCTTCCATCTCTCACCGCTCCAGGTGCTAGTAAGTAAGAGGAAGCAATGATGATGGAAAAGAAAGAAGAAAGTAGAAAGTAGCAATACCCCTCCTGCTGCAATGATTGGGGCTAATGTTGAATGTTTGGAGGCAAGCAATGGAATACCACAGTAACAAACTGAAAAGGTGACTAAAAATGAGCCATACGTTCCTGTAGGTGTGTGTGTGTGTGTGTGTGTGTGTGTGTGTGTGTGTGTGTGTGTGTGTGTGTGTGTGTGTGTGTGTGATTGTGTGTGCGTACTGTAGACATCTGGGGCAGCAATCAGTGTGCCGCTCTCAAGGGCTGCCAAGGCAAACAAGGCAATAACAAATCCACTTTGCAGATCATCGATCTGCCTCAGGCTGGGCCAAAGTAAACACTCCTGGCCTCAAGTTTGCTTTTCGAAGTGGGGCTCGGGAATCGAGAGGAGGTTTCTTCCCCCCTCGATGTCCACTGGATCTGTCTATAGTGCTCTCTAATGGCAATTCTTGAATGTCTCTCTCCCTTCAACCACACCATCCCCATAATGAACTCCATGCTGCAGTTAAAGCTAAAGGGCAAGCAAACCATGGATTCCAAGGAACCCCTCATCAAACTGGCCCCCAAGCAATAGATGTCAAGCTCAGGATGTTGTCCACAAATGAACTTAATTAGTGTAATGTTTGTTAATGAGAGGTGGTGTGGTTGCCTCACAGCAAGAAGGTTCTCGGTTTGAACCTCATGGCCAAATGGGACCTTTCTGTATGGAGTTTGCATGTTCTCCCCTTGCCTGTGTGGGTTTCCTCTGGGTCCTCCAGTTTCCTCCCACAGTCCAAAGACTTGCAGATTAGGTCAGCTTACTTGTCTCTGTGTTTAGCCCAGTGAAAGACTGGCAACCTGCCCAGGGTGTACCACACCTCTCACCCAAAGTCAGCTGGGATTGGCTCCAGCTTCCCCATGACCCTGATGAATAAGAGGTATAGATAATGGATAGATGTTTGTTAATGGAAGAGTGCCTCTTAGAAGAAAGATGATCCTCTCTTGTGATGTAATGTTGTATGACATTCTGCATCCATCTAACAATCCAACTAGCAGGTTTACTAAAGACTAGCAGTTTATTAGCTAGCTAATGTAAGAATAAAATAAAACAGCAATAGCTAAACAGCACCACAAAAAATTACAAGAAATTGAGGTGAGTTTGCCAAAACATAAAAAACTGGGACTGCTGAAGCATCAGCAGGGAGCAAGTGACCTTACCCAAAATCATGTGGCTGATCCAGACTCCAAACAATGCCTGTTCCCCAGCCAACAATTCCTCTAACCATGCTAAATAGCTGCATAACTAGTACAATATTTTCAATGAACACAAGGTCCACAAAGGTTCAAAATGACCTTTGATGACATATAGGAAGGAGTTTCATACTTAGCATGAGGCAGATGGTGGGAAGTCCAGTTCAGAACAGCTTCCATTTTTGGGGACATGGTTTTAAGAAAAGGAACATGTCTGTGAAGGTTCTCAGTCATCCAGGTCATCGTAACCATAGGTGCTAAAGAAGGCAACTGGACTTGCTTGAAATTCTTGAAGACGTTTCACCTCTCATCCGAAAGGCTCCTTCAGTTCTGTCTGACTAGTGGGGAGTTCCAGGTATTTATCCTCTAGTGGACCAAAAGCAACTCTAAGGAGAGTTGTTGAGGTCACATGGGTTGTTGACCCTCTCAGTCATCCTGTAGGTGTTAAGGTCACTGGAGGCCAGATGTGAATGGTGTTAGAGTGATCTGTGGGTCTTTCACTCTCTCTGGCATCATGTGAGTAATTGAAGTCAGCTGAGTCTTGGTATGGATGTGTATTCAGTTTTCTGGGAAGTGTGTCAATGACTGCATTGTAGGTGGCTGATAAGTGGTGTTTCAGACCACTTCCTCCTTTTAAGAAAAGGGGACTTTCTGTTGGACAGTAGTTCAAGATTAACTGCCAGCTCAGTGCAGAGTGCCATCTATGATTGCGCTTAGGAAAAGTAAAGGTTCCTCAAGAATTCTTTGGATGGCTCAATGGTTCTAGTTTCCTTAAAAGGTTTTAGTTAGAATCTTTTCTGAAAGGAAATCCTTTACAAACACCCTGGAGTTCCTCCAGAGGATCATGTTAAAGAACTGGTTAGGGTGGTAGACAGAAAGAGATGAACATACTAGATGGATGTATGGACTAGATGGATTTCTCTTGCTTGCACTCTTCTTCTTCTTCATTACATGCAGGATGATGACTAAAAGACATACAAAGTCATTCACTTGTTGTTTGTCTTCCTTTCTGAGAGTAAAGGTACATGAACAAATCTCTATATCCTCCAACCCTAACCCAGTCTCACTCACCAGCGATGCGTACCATGCAGTGGAAAACAAGTTTTTAGCTCCGTAAAGAAGCAGAACAGTGAGGCCCAGAACAGGAGACAGCCTCCATTGAGAGAGGAAATGAGGCTTGCCACCTCAGAGACCACAGCTTAAAGCATGGAAACTCTGGCCTGCTCTTCTAAATCTCCTCCTTCATTTGTCCCTGCGTCCATCTGCTGTGCATCCAGTTTGGGCTGAACCACAAATCAAAGGCTCCAGCAGTTCCGGGTCACTCACAAAGATCCAAGGGATGCGAGATGTGGACAGAGTGTGCTAAAAAGAGTGCATGTGTTTCTGTTTGTGTGTGCTTGAAAAATTTTGGGAGGGTCTGCTGAAGAAATAGGAAAGTAGAGAAACAAATACCCCATTTGCACTGACATGGAGTTGGTGCTGGAAATGGCGTGGGTTCAGGGAACCAGTGGACCTTTTTAAGACCTGGTCCATGTTTCCACCAGTTTCATAGCCAAAAATTTTGTAATCAGATGTGGAAGTTTACTAATGAAGCATGTAAAATTAATAACAACCATGGAGGATTTTACAAGTTTGAGAACCAAAATAAATCCTTCATAGAAAAGATTCTGTAAGAGACAACAACTACATGCAAGATGAGAGATGTCTTTATTGCTTTTTGGTTGATGCTTTAGGAAAGTTTTGTGACCATCATTGGTTCACAGTTCTAATTAATGTTATTTGATGCCACTGGCTCTTGAATTTTGGGGCTGAAACAAAACTGAGGTTGCTAGCTGACAAGTCTGTATTGAAAGCATGCACTTGAGATTAGACTCTGGTACTATGGTGCCTGCCCTCCAAGAAATTTGATTAAAAACTTAAAGCTAGAACACTAAAGGGGAGCCAACAACAGATGGTTTCCCTTTCAGGGAGGATTTACAAAGAGGAACCTGAGGAGACTAAGAACCTTTAACTACCCAAAGAACCCTTGGGAAATTCTTTTTTGTCTGGAGAGGTTGGGGGAGACAATTGTATGCACTAACTGGTTTGTTCAATATTCATGACTGACAGACCCCCACAAAATGCTACCATTGCTCTGACCAACAAGGAAGGAAAGGAATGTCATTGCATGGATGGCTGTGGCATTATTTACTATAACCAAACTTGCAATCTCTAATTTCACCTGTTAACATTGGCAGGAGCACACATCACCCCTGCAACACATTTCTTTCCTTTTTAGCAGGAGCTCCTGCAATGCTCTGAATTAAAGCTAAGGCATGTTGTCCAATGACAGGATCTGGGTGATGTCACTTCCTTTTGGCCCCTTTCCCTGAAAGATGGAGAGAAAGAGGATGTGAGAAAGAGTGGGAGCTGTATCTTGTATATTTTGTTTCCTTCTCCCCTGACTTTCATAATATCATAAATCTTTATTGTGAACATTTCCATGTAGTCTTGCACCCCCCCCCCCCCCCCCCACACCCCTTCTGTATTACAGCTCTCATCGCTCATGACCAGTATAAGGAAATGAAGGTAGACCCATAGGAAGTGCATGGGTGGCCTGACAGTGTGCTTTGGCCGCTTTGTGTGTGTTATGATAGCCTTCTGGGTCATTAGCTATAATCAGAGGGACCTCTCCCTGTCTACAGCCCCATAGGGCCATGTCAACCATTACTTTATCAACTACTTAAGCTTCCTGAAAAACACACAAGCTCTGGACCCAAATGCCACCGAAACATTCTGGCGTAATCATGTAGAGACGTGAAAAACATCAAGTACTGTCCAATTGTTCTGCCAAATGTTGACGATAAAACAATTTTTATACCGTTAGAATTACATCCAGAATCCAGCCCCTATAATCAGAGGTGTGAGGTGCAATTTGAGTGGTTGAGCTCTTTAGGGCTGTGTTCTGAAAGCCTTGTTCCCATATATCAAAGCTTGCGCCTGTCAGTGACCCCTCCCCTGCTGAGCCTGTTTGTCCAATTAGACACGGGCTGCAGGGGGTGGACCTTTAGTGTGAAAAAGGAGTGATGGATCGAACAAAAGTAGAACTGTTTATGCAGACATACTTAGTTCACTGTTTCTCCCCTTTCCTCAATGTATGTTTGCAAATTAATTCTTTTAAAAGTCATATACTTATTCATATCTGGCCTCATGAACTCTTGCATACTATTCTCCTTTCCTAACGAAGTGCCTTGCACAGTAAGGTAAGACAAACAATGTTGTGCCCCCATCGTGTTGTCTCTCTGGACCTCCAGACCTGATGCCAAGTGGTGCACAAAAATGCCACAGACCTGATGGGTATGGAAGTTGCCCTGCAGTGACAACTGACTTGCCGAGTGATGCCATCCATTAGCCATTTGAGTGGCTCTTTCGCATGCCATCTGGTGGTGTGCCATTGACCCTGTTGGGTTCATCTGCCACATTGCAGCAAAAAGTGCCCTGCTGCCAGCGCCTTATTGGTGATGTACTATTTAACCCATAGCTGTAACCCAGGCAGGTGCTACCATTCTGGGTCAGAACGGACCAGGGAGCAATGGTGATCAAGGAGTAACTCCACTTTCCCCAATACTCAAGTCCTCCCGGACCTGAGACTCACCACTGGTTGCAGTTTAAAGTCATACCCAGGACTGGCCGGGCTGTTCGTGCTGCTGCTGCGGGTGACTCTGTCACTCTGGTGTGGGCCTCGCAGCCCATCTGTGTTTCTGCACATCCTAATGAAGTAGTCATCATCGCTAGTGATGGACCAACGACAATGACTTATTCATTTCATCATGCTTACGTATAATACGACTTGTAAATACAGCTTATGCATATAATGACAACAGATAACATATGGTAGGGTCAACTGTTTTTATTGATGGGAAGCAAACAAAATGGCACAAAAAAACCCAGCAAGCTATAATCAGGGCAAAACTCTAACGACAAGGTGGTTGTGTAGAAATACATAATTTCTATCAGCAATGTAATGAAAATGCACTGCAATTACTCGAAGACTTGTATCGTAAAAACTATTACTTCAGCATCTTGACTAGCTTACTAGCTAATTACAGTATTAATATCGCTGAATCAGTTAGTTAGCTAGCAAACTTTCTCTTCTCCCTTATTGTGAACCATGTACCTTAATGTTATCTATTTATAGAATATGACCATTGGGCTATCATATCTGTTGTTTAAAACTGTTATAACATTTCACATTTCACTCCAAAGATGGTACGTATTCTCTCAACAAACGTTCTTTTAATAGTAGACATTTCAATACTAAAGTTCATGGCAGTTATAATGCACAGCAACATCACACAAACCAACAAACACCCAAATCTCATCAGGTCCAGGTGGTTAAAACAGCCGGTCTTTGTCACCTCGGCTGGTTTTGTCCTCACCATGACAGTGTAAATCGCTGTTTGTGCCCAGACACAGCCTAACATAAGAGCCTTATGGATGTCAACGGAGGACATGTGCCAAATTCAGTGGACCTTAACACATGGCTGATTCTGAAAATATGCTCCCATGATGCTTCTTAGCAAGGCGATCCAGGGACGCGAGGGCTAGAGAGAAAGACAGTAATAGACAGACGAAGTCGCTTCTAAGGTCTGCCTGATCAGGACACCTCAAAGTGTGTAATCCTCCAGCCTGATTAAATGGTTGGTGTTAATGATCATCTTTGGTTTTGAAGGAAGTTGTTCTTTGTACAAATGTTATATTTATAGAAGAGTAGCAGAGTAATATTGGACTAATACATGAATTATACAGATTCATACATTGTACATTGTATGAATATTTCATGATATTTAATAAACAGACAAATCTGAAAAAATCATGATGATCACAGAAAAAAGATTACTCTAAAACAAGTTATTGATACTAATTAATTAACTAATTAATTAACCACCAATCAGCCCTTATAAACCTTATATCCATGTTTTAGATGATTCTTTGTTTATTTCATCTTGCTTCAAATCTCATACTCTGTTCCATAATTATAATACAATATAAACAATATACAGTACTGTGCAAGTCTTCGGCCCCCTATTTTTTTTTAATACAAACTTTGCTATAGATTTCTATTTGATGACTTCTACATTGTAGAGTCAAAACATTACAAAACATTTTAGAGTTCCAAACATTCGTTTGTTTTCCAGCACAAAATTAAATGTTACAGGAAAAAAAAATGTTACTATTTGAGCAGCATATTCCATAAAAGAGCACATTTCAGGTTAAAAAAGAAAACATAATGAAGGCTACTGGGTTTTGGTGCAAAATTAAGAAGCGAGTGTGACAGTCAGTGTGCAGAAGAACTGTGGCTGGTTCTGCAAGAAGCTCAGTAAAACCTACAGCTCATTTCCTTATAAAACTGCAATCATTGTATCTGAGACTATTTATTTATTTATTTTTTGTTTAGGGGTGGCATGGTGGTGTAGTGGTTAGCGCTGTCGCCTCACAGCAAGAAGGTCCGGGTTCGAGCCCCGTGGCTGGCGAGGGCCTTTCTGTGCAGAGTTTGCATGTTCTCCCCGTGTCCGCGTGGGTTTCCTCCGGGTGCTCCGGTTTCCTCCGCAGTCCAAAGACATGCAGGTTAGGTTAACTGGTGACTCTAAATTGACCGTAGGTGTGAATGTGAGTGTGAATGGTTGTCTGTGTCTATGTGTCAGCCCTGTGATGACCTGGCGACTTGTCCAGGGTGTACCCCGCCTTTCGCCCATAGTCAGCTGGGATAGGCTCCAGCTTGCCTGCGACCCTGCAGAACAGGATAAAGCGGCTAGAGATAATGAGATAAGATGAGATTTTTTGTTTACAGCAAAAGGTCATCTCACACCAGATATTGACATTGTTTCATTTATTAATGATTTTTTAATGTTGAAACTTTTAATTTCATTCTTTTTAAGCCATTTTTGGTCTACAGCATTTCTTTACACGTGCCTAAGACTTTTGCACAGGACTGTATGTCATTAATTTTAACCATTTGTGCTCATTCATAATTCTGAAGTTTGTGTGTGTGTGTGTGTGTGTGTGTGTTCATTAGAACGCTCATTAGGTTTCATTTTGGAAATACTAGCATTGTTCCGCTTTTATTCCAAATTAATGATGGGTTATTTTAACCTGAACAGCATCCAAAGGTTAATCGTTTCCACTGTGTTCAGCAGATGACCTGGTCATGTTGACCTTTGACCTGCAAGTCTATGACTCAAACAAACGCACACTCCCAGATGAGTGAAATTACATTAGTGTGAGTGCCGCCTTGTCCCAAATTACCCTGCACATTGCACTGTCTATATAAGGACCCTGCTACAGTCACGATGCAGTGATATAAAGGAAAGAGTGAAGCAAGGAGGGCCAGTTTTAATCAGTGCAAGACATCAAATGCAATTTATTTACAATTTGTTCTACTTTTTACAATGTCAGTGCAAATGTGAGCAACTGCCAAGTTACATTCCTTCTAAAAGACATCTTACTCAGCTGATAAAACTGATCTCTCTCTCTCTCTCTCTCTCTCTCTCTCTCTCTCAGAAGCAAGTCTGCCCAGTCTCTGCATAGTATAATACAGCTCTATGGTGTTGGGTTTTATAGCATAGCTGTGAAAAATAGGTCATTTGACGTAGATATGGGCATAAAAGAGTCTGCCAGGATTATACAGCTGATTGTTGGATTTGCCATCACATACCTCAGCTTGAAAAAAAAAAAGTCTAGAAGGGACATGTTTTTAATTTTGCAAGAACCAAAACATTTTGTTCAGTTCTGTCTCTGCTGTTCTCATTGCTCCTGTGTACAAGTCCCTCTTGGATGATTTGAACAGTGTGAAGTGAGCGAGGTAAATCCAGATAAACCTGGCACTAATGTCTTGAGGGGGTGAAAAGGATTAATAAGGAATGGCTCCAGAGGGCTTTGGGACGGCTAAGAATCTTAACCCATATTAACCTTGTTTTTATGGCATCATAAAATCAGGACACTTCATCCCCAAATAAAAGAAATTTCGCAAGTGTGTGTTTTCAACCATGGTGCCTATGATGCAAGGATGGCATCTACAGGTACTTGGAACTGAAGAAGGAGTAACACCTTACCTGAATCCTGCACCATCACCATTGTGACAGGTGCTATATGCTGTCATTAGTTGCCCTGATAAAGATAACACCATCATGTTAGCTTTGCTGGGAATTCCCATGCTAGCTGATACATGACGTCCATATCCTATAATGTAATAATTTTTCAGCTCCTTCATGCTGACTAGATTACCATTAATGACATTTTAAATGTGTCACCAAATATCACAGTCAGCCACATGTGACATTGGCAAGCATCATCATCATCATCATCATCATTAATGCAACCTCAGCCAAGCTATACACCTGGTGGCTCAGTCATCATGATTGTTGATGCACAATGTTAGTTCAGAGAGACTCCAAACCCCAGTGTCCCTCATTAGTGTGTTTAGAAAGGTGGCTGGAGGGCAGCCCCTCCTCAGATGACCATGGGTTGGGCGCCACAGCACCAGCTGACTTGCGGGAAGGTCAGGGTGGCAACAGAAATGACCAACAAGGCCAAGCCTCCTGTAGCCAATCTTGTCCGAGATACAGGGGATATCACCGTACGGTTCAAAATGGAAATGTGAGTTGCGACCCCATTTCCGGTACTTATCACATTGTAAAGTTATACGCTATGGCACATACAGTTCTGAGCAAGCATGGCATTAAACATTATGGATGATGTCATTATGAGTAATAACAGCATGCCAATGTTACATCACTGGACATCAGTTATCATGACAACAGTTATGACTCAAGGGTTCAAGTAAGTAAAGTTCTAGCAAGAGTGTAATCATTCAATTTTACAAACACATTCATACACTCTTTCAAACTGAGGTACATATTTAATGTTACCTACCATCATGTTTTTGGGAGCTGTGGAGAAAACCTGAGAACCCTGAGGAAAGCCCCTTGGACACATGTAAAACTCAACACAGATGGAAACCTGAGCTTGGGATTGAACCAGGAACCCTGGAGCACCGAAGCAGCAACACTACACATTTGACCTCCATGCTTCTCAAAGAGGACAAGGAAAGCCAACAATTTTCTTGCTCTATGATGTGCAAGACCAGTTTCTAAGGATTACCTTCAAGGAAGAAGGCAAACAAGTAAACCATCAAGTAAAATTTTCTACTTTTGGTGACTGATCCTTGCTCCTCTGAAAGTCCTTTGTTCACCTGACACAGAATCATTCATTCACATATTGCAGACTATAACAACTGGCGCCAATGGCGTAACCTCGTCTCGTCCCGAACACGCCTTGATCTCTATGATGTAGATAAAAATGGATGCGTTCCACGCCAATACTCTCCGTGATAGCACAAAGGAAATTAATATTAGACAGATGAGATGGAAGGAGTGGATGGAAAAGAGGAATCTGAAGACTTGCACTCGTTGGCAGATCTAATTGATTGTGACTACACTCCCCCTGTTTTCTGACATGTAAATGGATCAAGCCGTCCCCTCCTTAACTACTGCCTCTAATGTTTCTTTAATGTAATGGAGTTTGATCACGGGTGTCCTATGTCCAATATTTTGCCGTAACGTTGCACTAAAGAGGTCTCTAGGGCCTATTGGATTCACATACACACACGCATATACACACCAGTACATTGTATACACATCCCTGGAAGCATCATCTGAAACTTTGATCAGAGCTTAGATTGTAAATAATACACGGTGGAATGTGATGGATCTGACAGCAGATAGGATCCACATACACAGATGTCCAGGCCTCTGAATCAATGAGGCATCTCAGGCCATCTCTAATGCCTGTAACAGCACAGGAAAATTGCATTAAAATCAAAGAGACTAATGACAATAGGCAACGGGTATAAATATAGTTAAGTAGGACAGGCTGCCATCCGCCACAGAACCCAGTCATGGCAATTGGAGGCTTGTCGTATTGCCCAAATTTCACCTGTTATTTAACTGATGGAGAAAATTAGATGGCATGTCCTAAGAGCCAACTGGATTAGCTAAGAAGTTACTGCATGAAGCCTGAGAACAAAAGTCTAATGCCGCTTTTCCACTACAAACGCGGCTGAGTTGGGCTGAGCCGTGCTGAGTCGAGCTGAGTGGGGCTGTTGGAGTTGCATTTCGACTACAACCGCGCTGAACCGTGCTGGCTGGAAGTGGGTGGACACATTGGGTGGAGTTAGCGAAAGTGGGTGGACATCACGTGATGTCGTTAAGCGGCGCAAACAGTGACATCAGTGATCTTTTAAGCGGTAGTCTCACGACCCGGATAGTAAACAATAAACATGGAGGACATGGAGTCGTTAGTGTTGCTGGTCTTGGTGCTGTGGCTTGTTGTCACCGACAACGCCAACAGATACTGGCAAGAGCGTATAGATGAGGCGAGGCACATAAGGCTTCAGAAATTCTCGTAATTCGTAATTCTTCTTCTTCCGGGTTTACGGTGTTTACAGATCCCAGCGTGCTCGCGGGGCGTGTGTGGGCATGTGAGGACACTCCTCCTCACCAATCAGTGCACAGGGGAGTGTCTGCTCACGCCCCCAGCCTCACTCAGCTTGGTTTGGCTCGCTTCAGCCCTACTCCAAAACCGTGCGAGTTTTGGGTGCTAAGCAGGGCTGAAGCGAGCCGAGTCGTGCTGCTCTAAGGTAGTCGAAACGCGAGCCGTGTTGGGCTGAAGTGAGCTGAAGTGAGCTGAAAAAGGGTAGTGGAAAAAGGCCATAAAGGAATTGTCATTGCTAGAACCTTACTTTTACCTTCCTACAAAAACAGCCACCATTCCAGGAAACAAATCTAAGCAGAATATTTTCTAAAATGCACTGTTTCAGAAACATTCAAATTTGTTTATTTCAACATTCAAGGAATATCCTCCATCCATTATCCATAACCACTTATCTTGTGCAGGGTCGCGGGCAAGCTGGAGCTTATACCAGCTGACTATGAGCGAGAGGTGGGGTACACCCTGGACAAGTCGCCAGGTCATCGCAGGGCTGACACATATAGACAAACATTCACACTCATGGTCAATTTAGAGCCACCAATTAGCCTAACCTGCATGTCTTTGGACTGTGGGGGAAACCAGAGCACTCAGAGGAAACCCATGCAAACACGGGGAGAACATGCAAACTCCACACAGAAAGATGCCCGTCAGCCACTGGGCTCAAACCCAGAACCTTCTTGCTGTGAGGCAACAGTGCTAACCACTACACCACCGTGCCGCCCCAAGGAATATCCTTTTTAGTAAAAACAGAACCTCTTAAAAGGCAGAACTGTTAACCATGACAAAAAAACCTTAGAATCTTAAAATCTAGCTCTCTATCTAAGTTTTGCTTTGTTTCAGCTGTCCTCCAAGAAGAATTCTTCCAAATTGCAGCCAACATCTAACTCACAAATAGCCAAGTAATACCGGTATCTACTGCTCATGCATAAATCCAGCTGACTGGTAGATTATATTTTATGGCTGTATTCACACATGGAATTGATCGGAGATGAGAATTTGAGTGCAGATTTATCTCATTTTGCTGTGCAGCAGAAAAACTCCATCCCACTGGAAATCAGTTATTTTATAGACTGGGATCTTTTATTTCTTAATACCCACAAGACGTGCTGATATTTTGTCAGATGTTATATTGTATTGTAATATTTAACACAGACAAGGTTCTCGGTTTGGAGACTCAAGTTACTGTCTGTTTGGAGTTTTGCATGTTCTCCATGTGGTTGCATGGGTTTCATCCATGTTTCTTTCCATCTGTCGACCAAAAATTTGTTGGTAGGTGGATTGGTGACTCAATTGCCCCTAGGTGTGTGTGTGTGTGTGTGTGCTGTCCTGCAATGAATTGGCATCACCTCCAGGGTTTATTTCCACCCATCACCAAACAGGTCACATCAACAGTCATCATGGTCACCTTTAATTGTGGACATTAAAATTTAGTTTTGGCAAATGTGCAAGTTCAAGTTTTGGACTTGTTTTTTTAATCCATTGTGTTTGGACTCTCTTTTGGGAACTTGACCAGCTTTCTAGATGTAAAATGTACATTTAAAAAAAAAAAAAGGCTTGGCCTATTATGCCTTGATCAAACTTATGTGCCCTTCTGCCTGGCACAATGTTTTTATGTACAGGTTGATTTCCATGGAGCATCTGTGATAGTGTAATGTGTAAGAGTCCCATTTCAGAATTGACTGCTTCTGGTAGGTGGGGTCAAAGCCAACAAATCTGATTCAAAGGTTGAAAAAGTGATGACAAATACAAAATCATGCTAAACTTATAAAAATCTCATCTCATCTCATCTCATTATCTCTAGCCGCTTTATCCTTCTACAGGGTCGCAGGCAAGCTGGAGCCTATCCCAGCTGACTACGGATGAAAGGCGGGGTACACCCTGGACAAGTCTCCAGGTCATCACAGGGCTGACACATAGACACAGACAACCATTCACACTCACATTCACACCTACGGTCAATTTAGAGTCACCAGTTAACCTAACCTGCATGTCTTTGGACTGTGGGGGAAACCGGAGCACCCGGAGGAAACCCACGCGGACACGGGGAGAACATGCAAACTCCGCACAGAAAGGTCCTCGCCAGCCACGGGGCTCGAACCCGGACCTTCGTGCTGTGAGGCGACAGTGCTAACCACTACACCACCGTGCCGCCCCACTTATAAAAATACTATAATTTTTTTTTTTAGGTTGGGTGATCAGCCTGATGGACTTCAAGGTTTCTTGCTTGGTCCAGCTAACGATCATGTACATAAATGCCAATCAGCAATACGTTAATGGTGTTTGTTGGAAAAAAAAATCAAGCTATTTCCAGTTGCCAAGTAAAAGATCTCATCTCATTATCTCTAGCCGCTTTATCCTGTTCTACAGGGTCGCAGGCAAGCTGGAGCCTATCCCAGCTGACTAAGGGCCAAAGGCGGGGTACACCCTGGACAAGTCGCCAGGTCATCACAGGGCTGACAGATAGACACAGACAACCATTCACACTCACATTCACACCTACGGTCAATTTAGAGTCACCAGTTAACCTAACCTGCATGTCTTTGGACTGTGGGGGAAACCGGAGCACCCGGAGGAAACCCACGCGGACACGGGGAGAACATGCAAACTCCGCACAGAAAGGCCCTCGCCAGCCACGGGGCTCGAACCCGGACCTTCGTGCTGTGAGGCGACAGTGCTAACCACTACACCACCGTGCCGCCCCACTTATAAAAATACTATAATTTTTTTTTTTAGGTTGGGTGATCAGCCTGATGGACTTCAAGGTTTCTTGCTTGGTCCAGCTAACGATCATGTACATAAATGCCAATCAGCAATACGTTAATGGTGTTTGTTGGAAAAAAAAATCAAGCTATTTCCAGTTGCCAAGTAAAAGATCTCATCTCATTATCTCTAGCCGCTTTATCCTGTTCTACAGGGTCGCAGGCAAGCTGGAGCCTATCCCAGCTGACTAAGGGCCAAAGGCGGGGTACACCCTGGACAAGTCGCCAGGTCATCACAGGGCTGACACATAGACACAGACAACCAATCACACTCACATTCACACCTACGGTCAATTTAGAGTCACCAGTTAACCTAACCTGCATGTCTTTGGACTGTGGGGGAAACCGGAGCACCCGGAGGAAACCCATGCAGACACGGGGAGAACATGCAAACTCCGCACAGAAAGGCCCTCGTCGGCCACGGGGCTTGAACCCAAACCTTCTTGCTGTGAGGCAACAGCGCTAACCACTACACCACCGTGCCACCCCCAAGTAAAAGATGTGCACTGCAAAAAAATTGAAAACTGAATTTGAGGAGAAAATTACTTTATACAAGTGAAATTATCTTGCTGCATGGATAGATATTTTACTTGATAAGACATCTTAGAATAAGTTGGTTGCAATCTAGAACTAGGTTTAGTAATCTCAGAATTGGTGTCTTGTATTCTTCTAATAAGAAATGCTAGATTGTTTCAACTATTTTCAAGATATTTTCACTTGCTAAGATATTTTTTTGCAGTGTGGTGTTGTGCTGAAAAAGGAAAACAAGACTGAATGAAAAAAGGAAATATGTGCATCAACAGGAAATTGATCTCGGATTGGTTGTTCTGTCTTTGTTTGTCTGGAAAATAGTTATAATTATTTTAACAGGATCTGAGGCAGTCTAAAATGCATTACAGGTTGAGACACAGGCACACACCCTGCATACAGGCAGGGAGGCAGGTCAAGTCCCCTAGAAAAACAAACTCCAATAGATGTAAGTCTTTGGTGGCCTGGACAAGCGCTGCAGGCGTAGACAAACAGACGGGGGCTGACGACGTGCAAGATATAGAGTGTTTTCTTTATTAAGGGAGGAATGGAGGGAGTAAAACGAAGGAGAGGACAAGAAAAAGGAAGGGAGGGAGGGAGTGTGGGAGCAAAAGGTACTTCATCTAAGGAAGCTGGGCCTCTGCTAATACACTCACACACCTCATGTTCTCCTCCTATATTGTGATGACTGATTTGGAATGGTTACGCTGTTTCGAGTGAGGGAGAGATGTCATTCGTCAACTGCACTGTTCAAGGAAAAAGAGTTCAAGCAGGTACAGGTGAAAATCACTGAACCTGTTTAAATATGGATTTTATGGAACAGGATGAATATTCCTTTCAGCTTAAAGCTAGACGGCCTTTCGATTTCATAAAATCTATTAAATTTAGTTCCCTCTGAAATTTTGTCATTGTGATATATGTTTATTTCTGTAATATCTAAATAAATAAATAACCCAGGCCATTATGTGGCTGGGAAGTTATTTTATTGGAGGGGATTCCCTAGCAAACAATGTGCATGAAATCGCTCGCTTCGCGCAGTCAAGCAGACAGAGTAAGTCCGTGTTTTTACCTGCTTCTTCTTCTTTTCCTTCTTCTTTTGGGTTTTACGGCAGCTGGCATCCAGTGTTGCATTACTGCCATCTACTGGTTTACCTTGACCATCTACTGACAGTTACATCATTCTGTCGCTAAACAAACAGCTGATCACACCTAGGTGCTCGCTGATCGCCGATATTTATTAGGTTGGTCCTGCATTTCCTTTCCTTCGCAACATATCTTTTCTTCTAGCTTTCCATTACTGTAGTCGGTATTTCACATTTCATTCGCACACTCACGTCCTCCATTTTCCTCTCCTGTTTCAAATTTGTATCCCACAGTGCCTTGTGTGAACGGGGAAAGCCCACCACGTGATGCATGACATAGTATCTTGAATTGGGTCATGGTGAAGCAGGAAAAAATAGCAGAGAATTTAGGGCCACGTGGCCCTAAATTCATTAACTGTTCTATTAAAAAAAAAAGCCTAATAAAATTGTAATCTGTGATTTGAATTTAGTAGCTTTTGGTCCACTAAACAAAACTAATTGGGTGTCAGGGAAAATTCTTTTTATGACCTAAACTTGAAAAATCTGAAAGGCAGTCTACCTTTAAAAGATTTAAAAGATTGAGGCATAAACGGAGTGTTCAGTAGGTAATTGTCATGTTATGCAGAAATCAGAACCGCAATACTAAGGATCTCAGGCTCAACATTTTGGTCCAACACACAATTTCACAATATGTTTAATACACAGCTTCTTTCTGCCAGTGCTCAAAAAAGATGTAGCCGTACTTCTATGATGTACTTCTTACTTACTAAGGAAACACGAGAAGGTTTAATAGGAGCACACCAAATCACGGACAAGCCAACAAGACTCCACATCTAGCTACGGCATCTAGAATGGCATTTTGAACGCAATATTCTCTGCCATCTATGCTCTTAGTCATCACTAACATACGTTTTTGTGAATAAGGATGGTAGATCTCGGCTTTGTTTTTGCGAATGTAAGGTCATTTCGTTCTCCTTGCTCCACACACACAGGTCTAGGTCTTGCACAGTTCTAAGATGGTAGATCTCGGCTTTGTTTTTGCAAATGTAAGGTCATTTCCTTCTCCTTGCTCCACACACACAGGTCTAGGTCCTGCACACTTCTACTTCCCTGTTCCTTCACTGGCCTTCTTTCTTTTGTAGAAACACAGTTATACTCCTGCAGGGAATTAAAACAAGGCAGGGAGCATTGCGTGTGTTGTGCTGTGTGAGATTGACAGATCACGTCCATCAGTGTGTCTGGCATATTTCCTTAGCGTGCACTGCAATATGACTAACAAAGCAGTTCTATCCATTAATTATACCAGAATAAAGCAAAATTTTGTGGCATCCGAAGCTGGAAAGGACCATGGCTGATGTTTTCCAGGAGGGGAGCTAAGTTTGCATGTCTCCAGGCTCTGAGCTCTGGCTAGCTGAAGCAGGAGAAAGAGGGGAGTCTATTTTCCACCCCCTCACGAAGTTAGACAAGGCCACCAAACACTAGCCAGACCACCACGAAACCGGGCCGCAGTGCAGTAAACTGTTTGATTATTGTGCCTCCGCTCCTTGCCAAGCCTATATTTAACAGCTCCCATAAAGAGTGAGCCAGGGCTGAATTTGGGAACTGCCTGTCCTCTAAGTGCCCCAGGAAACAGGAAGTAGCATTTGACCCCTGTTTGAGCTACTGGCATTTTTGGTGGATTTGAACCATGGCTATTACTCTTATTAAGAAAGTGACAAGTATGAGCTCTGATTAGTCTATAAGTCAAATTGTTCTTGTGAAGAATTGTCCTTCACTCTTGGTCTTCACTTCATCTATTCATTTTTGTCCCTTAAAAGTATTGTTGGTTGTTTTGGTGTCACGCTTAATCTTAAATCGTAGCTTCTTCATCTGCAGCTGATACTTAGATCAATAGCTCCATCACTGAAATGGACTTTAAATAACGGCTGATTTAGTAAATGGAACAGTACAGCATCTGTTCCCATCACTGATGAACAGCCATTTTTCAAGAAACCAAACAAGCTCCAAAAAATGCTACTCTTAATACACCAAATCCTGACTGCTTACACAAAGACTGAGCTTCCCTTCATGTGCAAATGCAGTGAATCATATTATCTCATTTCCAGTTATGGTTAATACTACAGTAGAAAAATGAATCCCCTGTAAATTCCTTTAGTTCCTCCTACCTGATTCTGTATGAAACAATGTCATAAACAGTAAACTGCCAATCATTCATCAATTAATCCTTCACAGTTTGTTTCCTGGATCCACCATAGATAGCAAATCTAATACTCTTCTGTCCATTTAAAGGTCAAATCAAGATGTAATGTAAATGTAATAGAAACCCTTTCCCACATGCTAAGCTACATCTGAATTTGTCATTATATAGCATTCATAGACTGCTGATCTATTATTAATAAGTGCTTGGGTTTCAAAACCTCTTGATTACTGCTGCCTTTGAAAGCTCTGGGTTGCAGGGAGCAAATACAGTCAATGTATAAATAATTACAACTTCTGATGTAATATGGGAACTGGTGTAATAACCAGTGAGGCCAGAAGGTCATTCATGGATTTATGGAGGAGGTCTGCCTCTACAGAAGTTATCGTTTAAATATCAGTCCATCAGTGTAGGGATAATCAAGATGTAAATGATAACTAGATAATAAATGTAACATGTACGTGCTCATGAGAGCAGCTAATGCAAAAAGATGAAACTACACATGTGAAATCTTGTGTTTGGACCCAAGTAGAATTATTTACACCCGAGTTAATGCATTCGTTCCATCCATAGGCGCTTTCGGACCAGAGGAACTTTTTCACAGTTGGCGGAAGTTCCTTTTTTTGTGTGTCCCCACACTGTAGGAACCGAGAATGATCATAGTTCTTAGAATGCTATTCTAAGGGACTTTTTTAGGTCCTGCTTTAGGGTAGGTTCTCTTCCAGCACAAGAGGAACCAGGAGTGATGCAAGTGTCTGGATGTAAGTTCTGGATGTAAGCACAGGTTGATTGGTGAAATATGAGCCAATGCAGCACTGGCAACTGCCATTTTTAAAAATCTGTGTAAACGTTAACTGTGTACACAACAGCTCTTAATATTAACATTAAAAACAACACCACCACCACCAACAACAAAAAAAAACACACCAACAAATGGACCGAAAGAGAGGTCCAGGCTTTATTGAGTGTATATGCGACGGAACAAACACAGCACAATTTAAATGCCTCTAAACAAAATATAAATATCTTCACTAGCATTCCTGCTAAAGTTACGCTAGCAAGCTGGCATAGATCACTTCAGCATTCCTACTGACAGTCCGAATGCAAACAGAAAAAAGCTCTTGAAAGTGTGTCATTTGCAGGGGAGTTTCCCAGAGGGTAGTTCCTCTCAGTCAGGTCCTAAAACCGTTTGGTCCAAAAGACCCAATTACTGTGATTCTCTAATTGAAACTGAAGTGCTCAAAAGCATTTACATTACATAAACTTTGGCTTTGAAAAATGTTATGTTACAGGGACATGTCAGAGCTCAGAAAAGGATGGAATAGGACATCATCATTATGATCCTTTCAGAATAGATGACAACCCTTATTTGTCTGAAATCAGAACAAGAATTGTGCCACAGTGTAAAAGTCCAGGACATCTATTGTCTATGTAATATTACTGTACGATATGTCAGCTAAGCACATATCTAGCCAGATAAGTAGGCTAACTGCTAGCACTTTGGGGCAAAGTTGACCCAACGGGGATTTCAGTATCTGAGCCTTAATTTGTATTGTGATATTCTTAGCAATTTAGTCCATCAAAATATATTTTAACAACCAACCTTTTGTTCAAGTAAGCTGGTAAGCTAGGTGTCCAGATGTTGGCGAAAAAATTCCAGCTACTAATGCCGCTTTTCCACTACCAACGCGGCTGAGTTGGGCTGAGCCGTGCCGTGCTGAGTTGGGCTGAGTCGAGCTGAGTGGGGCTGTTGGAGTTGCATTTCGACTACAACCGTGCTGAACCGTGCTGGCTGGAAGTGGGTGGACACATTGGGTGGAGTTAGTGAAAGTGGGTGGACGTCAGGTGATGTCGTTAGGCGGCGCAAACAGTGACATCAGTGATCTTTTAAGCGGTAGTCTCACAACCCGGAGAGTAAACAATAAACATGGAGGACATGGAGTCGTTAGTGTTGCTGGTCTTGGTGCTGTGGCTTGTTGTCACCGACAACACCAACAGATACTGGCAAGAGCGTATAGATGAGGCGAGGCGCATAAGGCTTCATAATTCTCGTAATTCGTAATTCTCCTTCTTCCGGGTTTACGGTGTTTACAGATCCCAGCGTGCTCGCAGGGCATGTGTGGGCATGTGAGGACACTCCTCCTCACCAATCAGTGCACAGGGGAGTGTCTCCTCATGCCCCTAGCCCCACTCGGCTCGGTTTGGCTCGCTTCAGCCCTACTCCAAAACCGTACGAGTTTTGGGGGCTGAGCAGGGCTGAAGCGAGCTGAGTCGTGCTGTTCTTAGATAGTCGAAACGCGAGCCGTGTCGGGCTGAAGTGAGCTGAAGCGAGCTGAAAAAGGGTAGTGGAAAAGGGCCATACTGTATGTAATTTTCGAATAAATATCCATATAATAAAAGATAGCTAGACTCAGACTCGAGAATGAAGTCCTTTAAAACAATCTCTGGGGAAAACAACTGTACGAAATACACAGGAATAATTCTGTCTACATGTCTTTGTAGACTGTGTATAATAATAATAATAATAATAATCTCAAGCAGTTCTTTTAGTACAGTACACACAGGTCGTGCAGCCTATTCAAAACTCTGCACTACCTGTACAAATACTGGAGATATAAGACAGGCCCAAAAGACATTAACATTGTTAGCATTCACAATGATAACACAAGGTGCCATTAACGTTCCTCCACATATAAATGATGTTGTTACTGTAAGACATGTGGTGGAGTGGCTAACACTAGCACACATTTATCTTATTTGAGAGTATTAGCATGTGCCTCCCACACTGATACTGTATCTCCAGACTCACTCGGCTTTTGTTTGATGTGCTGAGCCACAATGCTATTCATCCTCGTGTGTGTGTGTGTGTGTGTGTGTGTGTGCGTGCATGCGTGCGTGAGTGTGTGTGTGAGCATATGACTGCAGGAATGTCTGTCCTGGGTGGTAATAATATGCAAAAAAGATCAGTGTTTGCTGAGGTGATTAACGTTTTCTTTTCTGGAAAAATGTATTTGGAAAAATACAGAAATACATTTTGGAATGTATATTTCCATATACATTCTGTATATGGAAATACATTTTGGAAAAATTTATTTTAATGTATTTCCATGTATGGAAGCCAAATAGCTAAGATGAGCTAACCTGACAGGATTTCTGGGAGAATTTAGAGGAATACCCATAAATTTTAATCATTTCTTTAATCATTCATTCTTAACTCAACTTAGCAACTAACAAACACCAAGCTGAGAGATATCCTGAGCTGTTTTTAAAGTTTTCTTCAACTTCAGTGCTAATGCTAGCAAACTGGCTAAGATGTGCTAACCCAGCAAACTTTCTCAGAGGATTTTTGAAGTAATATTTGTCTTTGTTGCAAATACTATTTATCTAGTTACCTCATGCTAATCTGAAAGGTTTTAGACAACTTTTTAAAAGTAAAATTCATACAGTTTTTCTGAGTGTTACCACTAATGCTAGCTAATTGTCTAAAATGAGCTAAGTTGACAGATTTTCAAAGTAATATTCATATGTTTTCACAATACAGTAAGCCCTCAGTATTCGCGGGGGTTAGGGACCGAACATGGCCGCGAATAAGCCAAAATCGCGAATACTTGTACCCCCCCCCCATAAAACTGCTCACAAATGCTTATTTTGATGTCTAAAACACTCCCTATACCCTAGGCTATGATCCCAAACACTTTAGATACACTTCTGACCAATTTGTAGACAGTTTTCGAAAATATGTATGACAGTATATGACACCCTAGTCCGTATCGTAGGCTTAACTTTAGGCTAATATAGTACCGACAACCGCCTCCATGTCGTAGGCTAACTATGAATGTAAATACCCGGTACTTGTATTTAAAACATTTCACACTCTAATACGATACTAATAATGCAATAGAACTTCCATTACCTTAAATAAAATTCTATTAATCCAAGTGAAAACATCATAATAAATGTACAGTAAATAACTATGCGAACTAACAACACGTACGTATGCCGTAATGTAGCTACATGTACTACAATGTTTGGGCAATAGATGGCGTTACCGTAGTTTACGGTTACGTTTTCTTTAAACGAAAGTGTACGTAAACAGTAAAGAAAACTGCTGTGCAGTCTGATGACGATGAATGATGATGACGACGATGAATGATGATGACTGCACAGCAGAGGCGTTACATCTACTCAGGGGCCTCCTCCTCCTCTTCAGGGTCTTCAGGAGGCTTTTCAGGGGTTTTCTTTATGGGGTTGAAGAACATGGTGATGGGAAGCTGCTGTTGGTGTTTCTTTAGAGTGTTGAAGAGATGCTTATATGGTTCGATGGCAGAATCAATTGTATTGCCACACTTGATGTAGCGATCCATATAAGGGTCCCATGACATCAACATGTCCTTCACCTCCCTCACGTGCCGAAGGATCTGCGACAAGCGGTCCAGCGACAGACCCTCATCCTCTGGCTCGTCTTTGTCTCCGTCTTCATCTTCACTGGCTGACTTGGTCAGCTCCTCCAAATCCTGGTCTGTCAGGGGGTCACCGTGGGCATCGATCAGGGTCCCGACTTCTTCCTCAGTGATGTCATCGAAGCCTTCTCCTCCCAAGTGCTGCGCCAAGATGACGGCCCTATTAATGGCCGAGTGCTGAATTTCAGAAGGAGAGAAGCCCTCATAATCGTTGACAACCTCTGGCCACAACTTCTTCCAGCAGGAGTTAAGGGTCTGTTTCTTCATATCCTTAAGGGCTTGACCGATGATGGTGAGGCAGGTGGTGATGGTGAACTTCTTCCAGTAGTCCTTAAGGGTGAAGTCACTGTTAGCATCCATCTCACTAACAAGATGCTGGTGGGCATTACGGGTGTAGAGAGCCTTAAAGGCTCGGATCACGCCCTGGTCCATTGGCTGAAGGAGTGAAGTTGTGTTGGGAGGGAGGAACTCGATCTTGACACCATCATAGTACAAGTCAGCAGGATGCCCCCTGGCGTTATCAAGGAGAAGAAGAACTTTGAATTCCAAGCCTAGATCGTTCAGGTACTCCTTCACTTGAGGAATGAAACTCTGCATGAACCAATTGGACGTCAACACTTTCGTCACCCATGCCTTCTTGTTGTGCATCCAGTACACAGGCAGAGCGTTTTTATTTTTGTTCTTCAATGCTCGGGGGTTTGCTGACTTGTAGATCAGGCCAGGCTTCAACATGTGACCAGCAGCATTGCCACACATGAGGAGCGTGATCCTGTCTTTCTGCGCCTTAAAGCCAGGGGCACGGGCTTCTTCCTTCATGATGTACGTCCGGGAGGGCATCTTCTTCCAGTACAGCCCAGTTTCATCCATATTGAAAACCTGCTCTGGGCGGTAGCCTCCATCCCTGATGATCTTCCTCCACTTCTCAGGGTATTTTGCAGCCTCCTCGGTGTCTGTGGATGCCTTCTCCCCATGAAGGACGGCACTTGTCAGGCCATACCGTTCTTGAAACCAGTAGAACCACCCCTTGCTAGCCAGGAAACCCTTAGATGGTGACGATGATGATGACGATGATGGTCTTGCCTCTTCTTCTGTCTCTTCCTCTTCGATGCTCACTTCTTTGGCTCCACCTTTGGGGGCATATTGGATATAGAGGGTTTGTGCCTTCTCCCGGATACCATTGTTATCTAGGGGGATATTCTTCTTCCAACAGTCAGAGATCCATAAGGCCAAGGCTGACTCCATCCTGATGATGGCCTTATCCCTGACCGTAGACACGACCTTCGCACTGCTTTGGAAGCTGATAGACACGGTCTTCCTGATCTCTTGCTCCTTCTTCTTTATGTAGCGCACGGTACTCTCGTTGATGCCGTAGTAACGAGCCACTGCCGCAAAACTCTTCCCTTCCTTTAGCATATCAAGAAGTCCTACCTTCTCCTGCAGCGTCATTACCTTCTTCTGGCGCTTAGGTTCCTTGGCAGGAGCCTTAGAAGATGCAAAGCGTTTAGGAGCCATTGTAGGGCGTAAAGATTATTCAAAAATACCAAGAACGCACAACACGTGAACAAGTCTGAACTACGGGAACCGCGAGACAGTACTGGACAATGCGCTCATTCGTATCAGCCAATGAGCAGCAGCCCGCCATGCAAACTTCAGCCAATAGCAAGCGAGCATTCGGCTCCAAGAATGTAGCAGTGCGTAAACGTTCGCAGTGCGTAAACGTTCGATATGTTCGCCGCAAATGACCCCGAATCACTGAGATTTCCGCGAATGTATAGGAGATATGTTCTATATAAAATCCCGGGAATATGTGAATTCGCGAATACTGAACCGCGAATAGGCGGGGGTCTACTGTATTCAGTTCTAATGCTAATGAGGTGGTGAGCTAACCTAACAGGATTTCTGAATTTTCAGACACACACATACATATATATATATATATATATATATATATATATATATATATATATATATATATATATATATATACACAAAACTAATGCTAGCTGTGTTAAACTGACAGGATTTCTGAGAGAATTTGGAGTAATGTCCATAAATTTTAATCTTCACTCTTAAATCAAACACCAAGTAATAGTCAAAGTAATATTCATGTGTTTTCACAATCTTCAGTTCTAATGCCAATGAGCTGGTAAGCTAACCTGACAGGATTCCTGAATTTTCATACAAGATTTTTTTTATCTTTATAACTAATTCTAGCAAATAGCTAGCTAAAATATGATAAACTGACAGGATTTTGGGAAAGCAAAAAGCTTCATTCGGGTTCGAGTAATGTAAATCACTGTGCCTTATGAGGAACCACAGGCCCATTAGCACTTGAACTGGTGTCTGCATATGTTGTATATGATAGTTGGCTCATCTGTCTTCTTTAATGCTCAGTGTCAAAGCTAGGAACCATTATCTCCTCAGCTCTGTGTAAACACATGGGGCCACACACACACACACACACACACACACACACACACACACACGTTACTATGGCCTACTATACACACTGGCATGTTCACATTGGTAATCATGGACCTACCACACACCTCCACTCATGAACTTCCACATTTTTCATATAAGCACGTTTATGAGCAAAGACACCTCATATAAATAGGCGACTTATTAATGCCAAGAAAAACATACAGTTGTGACGCAGACTTGATTTTTCTCATGGGCTTCTACTCTGACACTCACACACCATAGTTGCACGCAAACCCCTTTTCAGCTATTTCTGGGAGATGTGAAGCACTGTGTTTGTCCATCTATGTGCATGTGTATATGGGTGCACAGAGTGTAAGTCCTAAACAAGCATCACCAAACATGGCTGATACACTTGATTTGTATTTACAACCAAGTTCGGATTACTCAAGGCCTAATGTGAGCCTCCTGTATACATGTTAGCGGTGGTGGGAAGCAAGCAAAACCCTGTGACCTTTTGTGACCCATGTGGCCCTGGCCCTCATCACACCCCCTTTGGGATATCCAGACTCCAGACTGGCAGCACATCCATGTTCCCAAGACCACTACTTTCCCCACATCATCTCCTCTCCATGGGGGCCTGGGAGAGCCATCATGAACGTCGAGCTCCATGGTTCTGCTGGGGTCGTGCTCTCTTTTGGCACTCAATAGTTTTCTTAGATATATAAGATTGTAACATGCATAATTTGACTTACTCACACAAGCCTGTGCTAATAGATTTTTAATTCTTAGTTGCCTGGGTGGTTCAGTAAGCAGCTAATCTAGTTATCATCATCAGTGTTCAACAATCAGAAAAAAAACAAAAACCTTCGTTCCCATTCAAATTTGGTAAAATACAATTTTTTATTTGTTATATTTGTTTAATGCATGTTCATTTCCCTTAACTAGCCAACTAACTCACTGTACACTATTACACTCCATTAGCTACCACTTTTAGCCTAGTCAGTTATATTTCCAGGCAACCACAACATGGACACACATTGGAGCGTTTGCTTGCTTGGTGGGTTTTGTTAATAAATGTATTACTTTTCTACCCCAAAAGCTGAATAAAAGACTGAACTTTGGTAGGAAAGGTAGGAAGACAGGCCATCCCATTTGAATTACTAGTGCCACTGTTTGGTTCTTTGTGTTCTGTAAAAAAGTTCTTATTCCATTGCTTCCAGTCACTACTGTGGCCCTGTTCCTTAGTGGAACTGAAACGCATGGTTCCCACGCTTCACATATTTATCTAAAGCTATTTTAATATCAGTACAAAGCTGTGCGAAAATCTCTCTCTTTCTGTCTTCTTGTGCCTTGCCCGAGTTTTCTCCTGTAGTACAAATGTTGGGAAAATAAATGTGAGAGAACAAACAACGAAGTGGGGAAGTAAGACACTGTTCCAAAAACATGTCATCAAAAACAGAGAGAAATGATTTCCCTTCGGCTGAAAACACCAATGGAAATGACTCAGGAAAAATAAATAAATAAATAAATACATAAATAAAATAAAGCAGTCCTTAGTGGCCATAATGGGCTATTAATATCATTCATAGTAACTAAAATAAAATAAATATGTTAAAATAAAAATATGAAAATAATTAAAAAATATATAAATAAATTTGGCGGCACGGTGGTGTAGTGGTTAGCGCTGTCACCTCACAGCAAGAAGGTCCTGGGTTCGAGCCCCGGGGCCGGCAAGGGCCTTTCTGTGCGGAGTTTGCATGTTCTCCCCGTGTCTGCGTGGGTTTCCTCCGGGTGCTCCGGTTTCCCCCACAGTCCAAAGACATGCAGGTTAGGTTAACTGGTGACTCTAAATTGACCGTAGGTGTGAATGTGAGTGTGAATGGTTGTCTGTGTCTGCGTCAGCCCTGTGATGACCTGGCGACTTGTCCAGGGTGTACCCCGCCTTTCACCCGTAGTCAGCTGGGATAGGCTCCAGCTTGCCTGCGACCCTGTAGAACAGGATAAAGCGGCTAGAGATAATGAGATGAGATGAGATAAATAAATTTGAATACAAAATAAACAAAGATGTAAAACTAGAATAAATAAATACATTAAATAAACAAATACATTAAATTAGTCTAATTTTTTAAACATTATGTAAAATCTTTGGAAAACAATTAAAACAAAAATAAATATCTAAATGTTTTAGTTTAATTTTGTAGGTTAACAGCATAGGTATATATTTTTTACTTTAAGAACATCTCACCTATGACTGAAGAGTCACGTTCAGAAAATTCATGAAAAACAAAAAAGAAAAAAGATGAAAAACAGGGAAGAAGAAAAAAGCATGTATCCGAAAAGCATGTTATCCTTCATGTCAGTCAGTCATGACAAAGTGCTTTGAACTGATTAAATGAGATTAAACAGTGTCATTTATTTGCTTTCTGAAATGCCACATCAAGGGCGCCTTAAGGTCGAACGCCTTGTTACTCAATTTAGTCAAAGTGAAAGAGCAGCGTGAATCTGAGAGCAGACCGCGGAGGGACGAGGGTCACGGCCAGTTCAGCACAGCTGTCTCCAGAGAAAGGTCTTCCCTCATTTTTAGGGCCTAACTTACACAAGATCAAACAAATGCTGCCTTTCTCTGCACCATGGGGCCGAGCAAGAAAGAGAGAGAGACGAACCAAGTGGGCGCCTGTAACTGGAGCCAGGTCCAAGCAATTATCTCTGATAATTAGATCGCAAACCCAAAGCGCACACGCGCGCGCACACACACACACACACACACACACACACACACACACACACACACACACACACGCACATACTAGCAGGCTCTTGGCCCGCCCCGGCATGGCAGCTCAAGGACCTCTAATTCAGTCTAGCAAGGGACATTCAAACATGGGGCCCAATTAGGAGGCCAAGGAGGGCACGCAAACAGCTGGCCTTGGGTTCCGGAATGCACCCACTTCAGTCCATCTAATATCTCCATAATAGAGCTGACCTCAACCTTGTGTGTATGCGTGTGTGCGTGCATGTTTGTTTTTGGAGAGAGCCACTTGGGCTTCCTGGTCCAACTAAAATGGAGGAAGCTGCAATAGCCAGAGAATGTATTGGGCCTGCAATTAATTCCTGGGACCAAATAATAAAAGACTCAAACATGTCCATCATTCTGTCCTGACAACAAGACGAGGGACACGGGGAGAACAGGGTGAAGGCAGAATAAGCTCTTCATTGTCTGACAGACTGAAACAGAAAGACTGATGAAAAGCTTGAAGGAAGTGTTCGATATGACTACATGTTAGTTTTGCTTCAAAATTGGTCTGAGGTTTTTTTTTTTTGTGTGTGTGTGTGTGTGTGTGTCCTGGTTTGACTGACAGGGATATGTAGAAAGAGAGGAAAGGACAGGTAGATGAGTAGCTATAGGTTTGTCAATAATGTCTTCTTAGGGCTATCTCTCTTCATTTTCTCTCTTTCCTTCTGCACTTTTTCCTTATCCATCGTTGTCTCCCTCTCTCTCAGGCTGGAGCCTGGCCTAAGTCTCGTTGCTCCCCGTCTGCTTTCACACTCATTCACTCTGAGCATGGGAATCACAAACAGGACAAATAGTATGAAATCATAGTGGAGTATGTGGTACAAAATGTGCAACCATATCGGTTCAAACTGTCATTATACAGTACATATAGCATCCTGTCATTAAGCTATATGAAAGAGTGGTGAATGGTAGCAATAAAAAAAAAAGTGTCAGTAGGCGCCTGGGTGTATGTGTGCACATATAAACATGCACATACACGCACACACACTGAAATAAACAGCTCGGCAGGAGGTCACAGTTCGCCGATGCAGGCAACGCCAGCTTTTCCTGGCCAGGCTACAAAAGAGTGGACAGGCCACAGCTTTATGAGGCCGCACACAAACACAAACACACACCCAAAGCATGGACAGATGTGCGTCGCCAGCTGTTGCAATCTGAACAGTGTGGTAGGTTGCATTTGCTTCTCGGTTTCAGAGGCACAACTGTTTGTGTTGTAGCTACTGCTTTGTAACTAAAGGTTAAAGTCTTGTTTATGACAGTATTACTACTTCATCATACCTCCTTTGAGCCTGTTTTTCGTACAACAGCGATCATATTTGTAAGGGTGAAGGGGAAGTCTCAGGGTTCTATTGAGGAGCATGAACTGCTGCAGTGTCAAAGGGCATCTGAAGGTGATGGAAGGAGTGAGCTAACTGACCTATTATGTTATATACATGAGCTACTAGATGTCTCTGGCTAGCTAATATCACTTTGTGGTATACCCACCACCTAGCAATATGGTCAATTATACTCTCTTGAAGCATATATCAACCGCGAGTTGGCCTTGTGGTTAGTGTGTCTGCCTCTCGACCAGGAGATCACGAGTTCTACTCACGGTCAGGTCATACCAAAGACCATCATAAAAATGGTACCTACTACCATCTCGTAAGGCACGCTGCAATACAGATGCGAGTGGGGAAGTCAAACTCTCATGGTTACCAGAGGACTAACCCCCTACTGTAACCCTAGCTGTATAGGTGAGAGGCCGAGGGCTACCAAAACAGAGATCGGCGCCGCACCCATATGTCTTAAAGAGTTGGTTAGTACGGGGACAGGAGGCTGCCTGGGAAGACCAGATTCCAGCATGAGAGGGACTTTGACTTGATAGTGTGGTACATTGTAGAATGCTAACAGTGAACTTACATTTTGTCTTTTTTTCCCCATTGCCAGCAGACCTGTAACTAACGTTCATGGTAGTGTTGTAGTCAAGACCACCAAAACTGAGACCAAGTCATGACTGAGACCAAAGGGTATCAAGACCGAGACAAGACCGAGACTTTGAGGGGTTGAAAGCAAGTCAAGACCAAGGCAGCGCGAGACCAAGTCAAGACCAGGACCAGACCAGTGGGTGTGAAGGGGCGGGGAGGGGTGACAGCCATTAACAGGAAGAAAAAATTAAAATTAGCAATGAGTCATGTTATTGGTCACATTTGAAGCAGAAAATTTTACATCCAATCACAGTAACGATGTTAACAAATAAATCAGACAATGCACAGAAAGTGAAATCCCCACAGTTGTGGTCTTCACCGATTTTGAAATAAAATCCCAAGTCCTGTATGTCTGAGACTGAGAGAAGAACAAGTAAAAATACAGTTAATTCTGAGACAAGACTGAGACCTTCAAAAAGTGGTCTCGAGACCGGTCTTGAGACCAAGACCGATCAAGTACTACAACACTCGTTTGTGGTAGCTTGTAAATGGCCATTTGTAAGTTGCAATGATGTCATTTCCTACTGTCAAATTGAAGTAGAAAAAACATGGACACTTCAATGAAAGTGTGTCTTGTTAATGGTGTCCAAGCATGTAAAGCTCATAAAAAGCTACTTTAACAGCAACAGACCTATTGTATTGCTTTACTAAAGTCCATCCATCCATTATCAATAACCGCTTATCCTGTGCAGGATCGCAGGCAAGCTGGAGCCTATCCCAACTGACTATGGGTGAGAGGTGGGGTACACCCTGGACAAGTCACCAAGTTATTGCAGAGTTGACACACAGAGACAAACAACCATTCACACTCACATTCACACTTGCAGTCAATTTAGACCCACCAATTAACATAACCTTCATGTCTTTGGACTGTGGGGGAAACCGGAGCACCCAGAGGAAACCCACACAAACACAGCAGAACATGCAAACTCCACACAGAAGGCCCCCATCAGTCACTGGGCTCAAACCCAGAACCTTCTTGCTGTGAGGTGACAGTGCTAACCACTACACCACTGTGCCACCGTTTTACTAAAGAGAAATGTAAAATTAGCATTCAGTCACATTATTGGTCGCATTCATGCAATGTTTTGGACTTAAATTGCAGTACAGCATCATCAACAGCTACAACTAGCTTAGCCTTCCCAAAACAGTGATTAGTATGATCAGTGTTCTAGAATTAACCAAATCCCTGTATATTAACTTATTTAAAGCCAATACTACTATAAACTAATTTAAAAGTAGAGGAGTGGAGTGCAGCAATGAAGAACGCATTGAAAAAGGATACATCTTTTGAAAAAGATGGAATGAAAACAAACATCTGGATATAAATTGTTGGCCCTGCGATGGAGTGATCACCCATCTTGCCCGATATTAGCTGGGATTGGCTCCAGCTTCCCTACGACCTGCAATGGATAAGCTGTATAGAAAATTAAATGAAATTAACAAATATGTGCAATAATAAAGCAAAAGCTCACAGGTCCATAATAAATCAACACACTCTGCCACCCTGCTACTACTGTTTATTTCCATTGTGAATTGTGCAACAACCTTCGTTATGATGCATCCTTGATTATGGTTCTGTTCAAAACTGGTGAAAACATGGGCTGGTTTGCTAGAGGCACTGTCAGAAATAGGGTTACAGTTGGAGTCCATTTCTGTCCACCAAGGTACAATCTACACTAATGTACCCCCTAGGGCTCATTATTGGACCTCAAAATAACTATGTATACCTTTTTAGGGCCAAAAAGGTACATATATGTTCCCAAGTTGTACGGTATATAAAGGCTACAAATAAGTACCTTAGAAGGTACCGTGTGAGTGACAAGCCATTGTACCGCTAAAGGTACAATAATGTATTTTATTTTCTGAGAGTGTAGCACCAAGCTTCAAAGAATCCTGAATGGAGCTGGAACCTTTTCAAGAACCTGTTCTCTGTTGTTCGAAAAGGGGTATCTGTAAACAAGTAAAGAACTGATAGTTGAGAAGACTACCCCATATTGACGAGTTGAAATTTCAAGTAGAGAGGACATTTTGGTTGTTTTTACTGGTTGGAGGTGGGGAATTACAAGTTGCAACTTCACTTCGAATACAGCACAAGTAGCTACTCGATTCTAAAAGTTCAGGCTCTGCATATTAGTAGGAGCAGATTAACTATTTAGATCACGTTTGCTTACTAAACTGATGCTCTGTTAGGACTAGGACTGTTTTGGCCTCTAGAGGCCGCTGTTATTTCCTTTTCATGTCATGTTCATTTTGGCCTCTAGAGGCCGCCACTATTCCTGTGTTTTGTGTTTGTGTTAATTGCCTGTTTAGTCCTGATTATCTTCACCTGTGTTCAATTTAGTTTGTGTATTTATACCCCCTGAGTTCAGTCCTCTTGTCACGGAGTCTTTGTGCTGTTATGCTTATCTCCAGTTTCCTCTGTACCGTGTTCTTTGTTTTGCACTTTGCTTTTCTTTTGGACCTAGTAGTTACTGTGTTTTTGGATCTTCTGAGCTTTGGTATTTTTGCCTTTTCTTTTCTGGTTTTTTGGCTTTTGTTTTTTTACTTTTGGATTTTTTATTTTTTCCCTTATATCTTCTGAGCGTTTTTGGATTATTACTTTTTGGATTTTTTGTGTATATATTGTAAATAAACCTTTTGATACTTTTTTCTACTTCTGCCTCACGCCTCTGCATTTGAGTCATCCCCCTGGTGGCCTAGTGGGGGTTTGCTGGATTATCACACCAACGAACCAGGTTTGAATCCCAGCAAAACCCTAACAGAAAGACTCTGTCATGACCGACTCAGCAGAGGCTGCTTCAACTGTCTACCCGGCCAACCTTCAGGGAATTATGGCAGCTTTGACACGCTTCGGAGCGACCATGGACGCTCATGGACGTACGCTCACCAGCCAACGTGAGGCCCTTGCTTGCCACGAGGAACTGCTTCAGCAAATTGGGAAAACCCTGGCACAGCTGACATCTCTGCCTGCATCTCCTCATCCTGATCCAGCTCCCGCTCCTGCTCCAGTGCCTCCTGCCATGCTGCCTTCTTCACCTCACGAACCCAGCCTTCCTGCACCACAGAGGTATGACGGCAAGCACAGTGAGTGCCGAGAGTTCCTTACCCAGTGTCAACTCACCTTTGAGCTTCAGTCTACCACCTACACTACGGATCACCGCAAGATTGCCTTTGTGATAACCTTATTAGCTGGTAAGGTGCGAGCCTGGGCTACTGCTATCTGGCAGAGACAGGGACCTGAGTGCCTTGATTTCCAGCTGTTTTCTGAAGAGATGCTTCGGGTCTTCGATCAGGCAGACATCAGTACCGACGCAGCCCAAAAGCTCATGTCCATCCGGCAAGGAGGAAGCGTCGCAGATTACACCATCTCGTTCCGGACGCTCGCAGCAGTAAGTGGATGGAACGAGAATGCCCTGGTGTCAGCCTTCCACCATGGTCTGTCTGACCCCATCAAGGACGGTCTGGCCTCTATTGGATGCCCAAGTGACCTCGAAACTCTCATCTCACATGCTATTCATCTGGACAACAGGATTAGAGAACGCTGCCAAGTCTTGAGCCCCCCCCAGCCTCCCTACCTCTACCTGGAGCCCGTCTACCTCTTTCAGTGACTGTCCAGAACCCATGCAAGTGGGTTGTACTCGCCTCTCCGCATCTGAGAGGGAGCGCAGAAGGAGGGACAAGTGCTGCATCTACTGTGGCAAGCCTGGTCACTTCCGAGCATCATGTCCCGAACTCTCGGGAAAAGGACCGCCCTGTCCAGCCGAGGGAGGGTTGTGACGGGGCCTACCCTCTCTCCCGGACTCCCTGGCCAAGGAATCTACATCCCGGTCTCCATCTCCTGGGGTGAGTCTGTCCATTCTTGTCAAGCTTTGTTAGACTCAGGGGCTGCTGGGAACTTTATGGATATTCACTTCGCCCAAAGTATCAATGTTCCGACTGCACCTCTTGAAGTCCCACTGTCTGTGTCTGCCCTTGATGGCCAAGCGTTAGGTGATGGAAGAGTCACCCAAGTTACTTCTCCAGTCTTCCTCCAGTCTCAAGGTCACAAGGAAGAAATATCCCTGCACCTGATTCCTTCACCCGAGTTCCCAGTTATTCTAGGCCTTCCTTGGCTTACTCGCCACAACCCTCGCATAGACTGGGTAACTAGCCAGGTTGTGGAATGGGGCCCTGCATGCCATGCCTCTTGTCTGCTCTCTAGCTCTCCTGTGTCCCCTGCCGAGCCCCCTGATCTCACCGAGTTATCTCAAGTTCCCACAGAGTACTGGGATCTCAAGGAGGTCTTCAGCAAGAGCAGGGCCGCCGTTCTTCCTCTGCACCGGGCCTACGACTGTGCCATCGACTTGCTCCCTGGGACTACCCCTCCTCGTGGCAGACTGTTTTCCCTCTCTCAGCCAGAACGCAAGGCCATGGAGGAATACCTCAAAGACGCCCTGGTCTCTGGGTTCATTCGACCCTCCACCTCACCTGCTGGTGCCGGCTTCTTCTTTGTCGGCAAGAAGGATGGGGGGCTCCGACCATGTATTGACTACAGGGGCCTGAACAAGATCACTGTGCGCAACCGATATCCCCTTCTGCTGATGTCCACTGCTTTCGACCTGCTCCAAGGCGCCACCGTCTTCACCAAGTTGGACCTATGGAACGCATACCACCTCATCCGTATCCGACAGGGAGACGAGTGGAAGACTGCCTTTAACACCCCGTCTGGGCACTACGAATACCAGGTGATGCCCTTCGGACTCACCAACGCACCAGATGTTTTTCAGGCCCTAATCAACGACGTCTTAAGGGACATGATTAACCTGTACGTTTTTGTCTACCTGGACGACATCCTTATCTTTTCCAAGACCGTGCAGGAGCACCGCCACCATGTCCGCCAGGTTCTCCAGAGGCTGCTACAGAACAATCTGTTTGCCAAGGCCCAGAAATGCGAATTTCATGTTCCCGAGGTCTCCTTTCTGGGATTTATTGTACGGACAGGCCAACTCCAAATGGACCCTGCCAAGACCCTGGCCGTCCGGGACTGGCCTACTCCCAAGTCCGTTAAGGAGGTTCAGCGGTTCTTAGGATTCGCTAACTTCTACCGCAAGTTCATCAGGAACTTCAGTTCTGTAGCAGCACCCATGTCGGACCTCACCAAAGGGACAGGTGGATCTTATGTCTGGTCTCCTCAGGCGGAAAAGGCGTTCAAAGACCTCAAGGACCGCTTCTGCATGGCACCCATTCTGGTCCTCCCGGACACCTCCCAACCATTCATCGTGGAGGTGGATGCCTCGGACAGTGGTGTCGGCGTGGTGCTCTCTCAACGTTCGGAAGGAAAGCTGCACCCCTGTGCTTACTTCTCCCACCACCTGAGTCCTGCGGAGTCCCGGTACGATGTGGGGGATCGAGAACTGCTAGCGGTCAAACTGGCCCTTGAGGAGTGGAGGCACTGGCTGGAGGGAGCGCAACATCCATTCCTGGTTTGGACTGACCACAAGAACCTGGAGTACCTCCAGCAAGCCAAGAGACTGAACCCTCGACAGGCTAGGTGGGCCCTGTTTTTCAGTCGGTTTGACTTCACCCTCTCGTACCGCCCCGGCTCCAAGAACACCAAACCTGACGCACTGTCCAGGCTGTTCTCTGCCACTAACAGGGAGAATGAAGTCGGGCCTATTATCCCTGTGTCCCGGATTGTGGCCCCTGTCCGCTGGGGTATTGAGAAGGCTGTCCGACGAGCCCAACGCCAGGACCCCGGTCCTGGGACGGGGCCACCGGGCCTCTTGTACGTCCCACATCAAGCCCGGGCCAAGGTTCTCCAGTGGGGTCACTCTTCCCCTCTCACCGCCCACCCGGGAGCTCGGAGGACCCTGGACTTCCTGAAAAGACGCTTCTGGTGGCTTAACATGGAGAAGGAAGTAAGGTCATTTGTCCTGTCCTGTGAGGTTTGCACCAGAACCAAGAACCTGCGACAGCGTCCCCAGGGTCTCCTGCATCCTCTGACCATTCCCCGGCATCCCTGGTCCCACGTGGCAGTCGACTTCATCACGGGTCTCCCTGAGTCACAAGGTAACATGGTCATTTTGGTCATAGTTGACAGATTCTCCAAGGCCTGCCGCTTCATACCACTGTGCAAACTCCCCTCTGCTCTTGAAACAGCGAAACTTATGTTTAATCATGTCTTCCGAGTCTTTGGTCTTCCACAGGACATTGTCTCAGACCGAGGGCCCCAGTTATCCTCCCGAGTGTGGCACGGGTTCTGCAAGGTCATCGGAGCCACTGCCAGCCTCTCCTCTGGGTTTCACCCACAGTCCAATGGTCAGACGGAGAGGCTCAACCAGGACCTGGAAACCACCCTGCGAGGCCTGGCTATGGATAACCCGACATCATGGAGCACCTGGCTGCCATGGGCAGAGTACGCCCACAACACCCTGCAGTCATCGGCAACCAAGCTGTCGCCATTCCAGTGCCAATTCGGGTTCCAGCCACCTCTGTTCCCGGACCAGGAGGAGGACGCGGGGGTGACCTCGGTCAACCAATATGTGAGACGGTGTCGCAAGACCTAGACCCTCATACAGACCTCCAGAACCAACCAGACTCAGGCCAACCACCATAGAAGACCTGCACACGCTTTCCGCCCTGGGCAGCGGGTTTGGCTGTCCACTAAGGACCTTCCGCTGCGGGTGGAGAACCGCAAGCTTGCTCCTCGTTACATTGGCCCCTTCAAGGTGGTGCGCAGGGTAAACCCTGTCTCCTACCGGCTCCAGTTGCCCCGGACTCTGAGGATCAACCCCACTTTCCATGTTTCCCTGTTGCGGCCTGTACTGACGTCTACGTATGCCCCTGCCCCTAGGAACCCCCCACCCCCCCGCATCTTCCAGGGTCAGACTGTGTTCACTGTGCATCGCCTGCTTGACTCCCGCCGGGTCTGCGGCGGGTTGCAATATCTGGTGGACTGGGAGGGCTATGGTCCTGAGGAGCGCTGCTGGGTTCCTGCTCGGGATGTCCTAGATAAAGAACTGTGTCGGGACTTCCATTCGGCCCATCCGGATCGCCCTGGGAACGTCAGGAGACGCTCCTAGAGGGGGGGGGTCCTGTTAGGACTGGGACTGTTTTGGCCTCTAGAGGCCGCTGTTATTTCCTTTTTGTGTCATGTTTGTTTTGGCCTCTAGAGGCCGCCACTGTTCCTGTGTTTTGTGTTTGTGTTAATTGCCTGTTTAGTCCTGATTATTTTCACCTGTGTTCAATTTAGTTTGTGTATTTATACCCCCTGAGATCAGTCCTCTTGTCACGGAGTCTTTGTGCTGTTATGTTTATCTCCAGTTTCCTCTGTACCGTGTTCTTTGTTTTGCATTTTGCTTTTCTTTTGGACCTAGTAGTTACTGTGTTTTTGGATCTTCTGAGCTTTGGTATTTTTTGCCTTTTCTTTTCTGTTTTTTTTGGCTTTTGTTTTGTACTTTTGGATTTTTTTTTTTATTTTTTCCCTTATCTTCTGAGCGTTTTTGGATTTTTACTTTTTGGATTTTACTTTTTGGATTTTTTCGAAACTTTTTTCTACTTCTGCCTCACGCCTCTGCATTTGAGTCATCCTAGTGGAGGTTTGCTGGATTATCACACTAACGAACCAGGTTCGAATCCCAGCAAAACCCTAACATGCTCACGTTCTAAACTGCAGTTCTCTATAATACAGCTGCTCTACAAGTTTGTTTAATGCGGGTACTTGTGTGTATGGATAATGGAAATGGTGCAGTTGGTAATGGGATAAAATGTCATTCTAAAGTCCTAATGACCAAAGTACCGTTACTTGATTTGGGGTAATTGCTTCAGGGATGCATCCATGTTATATCAGCTTATTAAACAAGAGTGTTAAACTCTGCTCTGGAAAACATTCACATGCTCTCTCGCTCACACACACACATGCTTCAACACCCTCCCAACTGTCTTGACCCTTTTACCTTTCACCTCCACTTGAACTGGTGGTGGTGTCTGTGTGTTAAACATCTTCAGCATATAGTCTGCTAGTGCATTTGTTGGAATGATTATTTCAGAAGCACAAAACCTGTGCTGTATCCAGTGACTGCAAAAACATGCACAACCAAACACACACACACACACAACTGGAAAACTCTTCTGAGGAGCCCCATAAAGAAGAGTAGAGTTCTGATCATGGCTTCAGTTTTTACCCCAACTCCCCCCCCCCCCTCCTCAAATGCAGACAGGCGTAATAACAGCACCCTACGGGCCAGCCTGAAGGGCACACACATGCGTATGCGCGCACACACACACAATGTAGACCAGGATAAAAGACTCACAGCTTGGACTTAGTATTATACCAATGCTAACTATGGCTAGTCTAAAAAAAAACAGCATTGGAGTAAAAATAATCCTCATTATCTGAAGTATATGGTTGTAAATAGAGATCAGGACAGTGTAAAGTAGAAACATGGCCTGGAGCACACTTGGTAATAGACAAAATAGGCTTACTGGAATTGTGTACAAATCCATTAACTCAGTCACCATGACATGAAAAAGATAAAGAGAGCGAGAATTTGAAAGTGTGAATAGTTGAAATGCTTTGTGTCAAACAGGTCAAAATAGTCCCCTGACCTTGATGGTAAAATATCCAGAAGGCGAAGTAAAAGTATAAGTAAAAGGTGCAAACATGAGGCATATATCTCCCCTGTGAAAGAATGCCAACGATTATCATCATCATCATCATCATCATCATCATCATCAGAGTCAACAAAACGACATTTTACTGGAATTCTACAGTCTGACAGGTTCTTAAAACCATAATGTCTACTTTCTTGGGGCTACAATGTAATCACTGACAACAGCTATGATGACACACCTACGATTTTAGCTACAATTTGGAAGAGAGACCCTTATTTGTCTCAATTCATTCATTAGTTTCTCTATATAATTATCTATTTTAGCCATTGGTGATCTTCCACATTTGATGCTCTGGTATCTTCTGTACACTTTTCTGGCCACAAGCTTGAGAATATTAAAAGGTTGCCATCTCATTGGTTCTTAGCTGTGCCGATTGGAAACCATGTTACCTTTTGAACATGGTGATTCAGTGAGCTTTGTGGAGTAAGATGTAGTCACTGGATAAAAATAATGCTCAAAGAATCTGGTCTTGGGTGGCACGGTGGTGTAGTGGTTAGCACTGTTGCCTCACAGCAAGAAGGTTCTGGGTTCGAGCCCAGTGGCCGATGGGGGCCTTTCTGTGTGGAGTTTGCATGTTCTCCCCGTGTCTGTGTGGGTTTCCTCTGGGTGCTCTGGTTTCCCCCACAGTCCAAAGACATGCAGTTATTAATTGGTGGCTCTAAATTGACTGTAGGTGTGAATGGTTGTTTGTCTCTATGTGTCAGGCCTGCGATGATCTGGCGACTTGTCTAGGGTGTACCCCGCCTCTCGTCCATAGTCAGCTAGGATAGGCTCCAGCTTTCCTGTGACCCTGAACAGGATAAGTGGTTATGGATAATGGATGGAAGAATCTGGTCTTTGGTGGTGAGCAAACAAGATGATCAACCGTTTACTGACAGGCTACAGGACTGTAAGGTCTGTAATACTGATGTGGACTCGACCAAGCTAGAGCAGTGGTTTGCAAAGCTATGTAAGGAGTAACTGCATCAAACCTTCCTAGATATACGAAGCTGGAACAGGTGTGGAGGTGGAACCAACTAACCTAAAGTATGTCTAACCTTAATCAAAACTAATAGAACAACCATGAAACTAAAAATGAGGAAATGTTGAGACAAATCCAAAATTATATTTTCCCTCATTTACTGGAGTAACAATGAAAAGACACCCTTCTGAAATAGCTGCACCCTCAGAAAACAAAGAACATTATTGTACTTTAGGGGTACAACAGCTTGTCACTGGTACAGTACCCTCTCAGGTACTTATTTGTATCATTTATATACTGATTGGGAACATATATGTACAGTGGTGCTTGAAAGTTTGTGAACCCTTTAGAATTTTCTATATTTCTGCATAAATATGACCTAAAACATCATCAGATTTTCACACAAGTCCTATAAGTAGATAAAGAGAACCTAGTTAAACAAATAAGACAAAAATATTATACTTGGTCATTTATTTATTGAGGAAAATGATCCAATATTACATATCTGTGAGTGGTAAAAGTATGTGAACCTCTAGGATTAGCAGTTAATTTGAAGGTGAAATTAGAGTCAGGTGTTTTCAATCAATGGGATGACAATCGGGTGTGAGTGGGCACCCTGTTTTATTTAAAGAACAGGGATCTATCAAAGTCTGATCTTCACAACACATGTTTGTGGAAGTGTATCATGGCACGAACAAAGGAGATTTCTGAGGACCTCAGAAAAAGCGTTGTTGATGCTCATCAGGCTGGAAAAGGTTACAAAACCATCTCTAAAGAGTTTGGACTCCACTAATACACAGTCAGACAGACTGTGTACAAATGGAGGAAATTCAAGACCATTGTTACCCTCCCCAGGAGTGGTCGACCAACAAAGATCACTCCAAGAGCAAGGCGTGTAATAGTCGGCGAGGTCATAAAGGACCCCAGGGTAACTTTTAAGCAACTGAAGGCCTCTCTCACATTGGCTAATGTTAATGTTCATGAGTTCACCATCAGGAGAACACTGAACAACAACAGTGTGCATGGCAGAGTTGCAAGGAGAAAGCCACTGCTCTCCAAAAAGAACATTGCTGCTCGTCTGCAGTTTGCTAAAGATCACATGGAGAAGCCAGAAGGCTATTGGAAAAATGTTTTGTAGACAGATGAGACCAAAATAGAACTTTTTGGTTTAAATGAGAAACGTTATGTTTGGAGAAAAGAAAACACTGCATTCCAGTATAAGAGCCTTATCCCATCTGTGAAACATGGTGGTGTTATCATGGTGGTATCATGGTTAGGGCCTGTTTTGCCAGGACAGCTTGCCATCATTGATGGAACAATGAATTCTGAATTACATCAGCGAATTATAAAGGAAAATGTCAGGACATCTGTCCATGAACTGAATCTCAAGAGGAGGTGGGTCATGCAGCAAGACAACGACCCTAAGCACACAAGTCGTTCTACCAAAGAATGGTTAAAGAAGAATAAAGTTAATGTTTTGGAATGGCCAAGTCAAAGTCCTGACTTTAATCCAATCGAAATGTTGTGGAAGGACCTGAAGCGAGCAGTTCATGTGAGGAAACCCACCAACATCCCAGAGTTGAAGCTGTTCTGTACGGAGGAACGGGCTAAAATTCCTCCAAGCCAGTGTGCAGGACTGATCAACAGTTACCGAAAATGTTTAGTTGCAGTTATTTCTGTACAAGGGGGTCACACCAGATACCGAAAGCAAAGGTTCACATACTTTTGCCACTCACAAATATGCAATATTGAATCATTTTCCTCAATAAATAAATGACCAAGTATAATATTTTTGTCTCATTTGTTTAACTGGGTTCTCTTTATCTACTTTTAGGACTTGTGTGAAAATCTGATGATGTTTTAGGTCATATTTATGCAGAAATATAGAAAATTCTAAAGGGTTCACAAACTTTCAAGCACCACTGTACCTTTTTGACCCTAAAAAAGTACACATAGTTACCTTGAGGTCCAATAATGAGCCCTAAGGGGTAGATTAGTGTAGACTGTACCTTGGGGGACAGAAATGGACTCCTACTGTACCCCTATTTCTGACAGTGTAGATTGCAGTTGTGAGGTTTGCGTCTTAAGATCGCCAAATAATTCACTATTTGCACATTGCCTGTATGCTAGCTGGGCTCTTCCACCACTATCCCTATCTCCACCTACTAATTACAGTCAGTTATATTCCCATGATCACTTCTTGTTTCATGGCATTGAGTTGTTGCAATTCTTTATTGTGCGTCAACATGTTTTCCAAATAACCAGATAACATTTTTTCCTTCATCTTATTCACAAAATTAAGTGGAAAATACTAAAGAACATGATGCACCATGGAACAATTTCCTTATGCTCACTTTTCCAACAGTCAACCAGCTGCTAACATTGTGGTATTAACCACATTCAAATTTCAACATCAGAAATAAATAGAATATCATATAATATAGTATAGTTTGGGTTAACACACTAAACCTTTGGGAGGCCTGATTGGCCAACAGCCAGCATAAACTAAATCTGATTGCATGCTGGCTCAAAGATCTGTGCTGGCTAGCATGACCGGCTCTTGTCTCACCCTGCCTTGTGTTCTTCATCAAGTCAATCATGCACATCTGATTAGTGTCCGACTCCTCCTGTATGTTGGGTTAGCTTACTCTACTGGTTTAACACCACTCCAGAGACTCTAAACACATAGCTAGCCGATTAGCGCAGGACTCCAGAGCACTGATTGGGGCGGGGGGTTATATGAGGTCAGTCATTATAATCAGTCTTATAGAGCAAATCAGTGAGGAAGCAACCTAGGTCATACCCTGTGGACTGGAAAATCAGACATAGGCTAGGCAGACATTGTCACATAGACAGCGTCGTCTGCTCCAACTTAGTGCTCTTTTTTTATTGTGTTTAGTGTGATAGGTAGTGCATTGATTAATTGCCAATAAGGGGCATACCAGGAAGTGAGCCCATTTGGAGAGAACTGAATACTCTAAACTGAAAATCCTTAATCAATGCCATCAAGGCAGATACTAATTAGCTATGTGGAATCAGGCTTTAGCTCTGTGTGCCAGAGTTTCAGTAATTAAATTGGCATGGAGTTGCTACATTATTCAATCAGAGCCTGCATGCTTGGCTGCAGGAAGAAGAAACACCAAAAACCTAAAATAGGATAATTTACTAACTGTTTTCTTGCACCTTAGCAGTTAAAGGTAGACTGTTTTTCAGATTTTTCAACTATAGGTCATAAAAATAATTTTCCCTGACACCCAATTATTTTTGTTTTGTGGACCAGAAGCTACTGAATTCGAATCACAGACTTCTACATTTATTGGGTTTTTAAAAATAGAACAATTAATGAATTCAAGGCAATGTGGCCCTAAATTCTCCGCTATTTTTTCGTGCTTCAACATGACCCAATTCAAGATGCTACTGTACATCATGCATCATGTGTTGGGCTTTCCCCATTCATGCAAGGCATTGTGGGATACAAATTTGAAACAGGAGAGAAAAATGGAGGACGTGAGTGTGCGAATGAAACATGAAAGACTGACTACAGTAACAGAAAGTGAGAAGAAAAAACATTATGTTGCGTAGGAAAGGAAACACAGGACCAAACTAATAAATATCAGCGATCAGCGAGCACCTTGGTGTGATCAGCTGTTCGTTTAGGGACAAAATGATATAACGGTCAGTGCACGGTCAAAGGTAAACCTGCGCATGCGCACACGGACTTCCTCTGTCTGCTTGACTGCGTGAAGCAAGCGATTTCATGCACATTATTTGCTAGGGAATCCCCTCAAATTAAATAACTTCCCAGCCATAGAATGGCCTGATATTTTATGAGATATTACAGAAATAAACATATATCACAATGACCAAATTTCAGAGGGAATTAAATTTCACCGATTTTATGAAATCAAAAGGCCATCTCGCTTTAAAGGAACAGTCCACCGTACTTCCATAATGAAATATGCTCTTATCTGAATTGAGACAAGCTGCTCCGTACCTCTCCGAGCTTTGCGCGACCTCCCAGTCAGTCAGACGCGCTGTCACTCCTGTTAGCAATGTAGCTAGGCTCAGCATGGCCAATGGTATTTTTTGGGGCTGTAGTTAGATGCGACCAAACTCTTCCGCGTTTTTCCTGTTTACATAGGTTTATATGACCAGTGATATGAAACAAGTTCAGTTACACAAATTGAAACACAGCGATTTTCTATGCTATGGAAAGTCCGCACTATAATGACAGGCGTACTAACACCTTCTGCGCGCTTCGACAGCGCATTGATACAGAGCTCAGATATCAATGCGCTGCCGAAGCGCGCAGAAGGTGTTAGTACGCCTGTCATTATAGTGCGGACTTTCCATAGCATAGAAAATCACCACGTTTCAATTTGTGCAACTGAACTTGTTTCATATCACTGGTCATATAAACCTATGTAAACAGGAAAAACGTGGAAGAGTTTGGTCGCATCTAACTACAGCCCCAAAAAATACCATTGGCCATGCTGAGCCTAGCTACATTGCTAACAGGAGTGACAGCGCGTCTGACTGACTGGGAGGTCGCGCAAAGCTCGGAGAGGTACGGAGCAGCTCGTCTCAATTCAGATAAGAGCATTATGGAAGTACGGTGGACTGTTCCTTTAAGGTCACAATTTTCCTCATTTACTCAAGCAAAATTCATGGTATTCCTTGAACATTTTTTTTGTTTTCCTCTAGATCTTGTTACCATTTAACCCTGTTAATGAGTTATATCGGGTGCATTAAGCACTAAAATTTGTAATACAGAAGATCCTGGTTAACACAAATACTTCCAGTGCACTATCACTAAACCATTCTCCACTGGAGATGATCTGAGAGGGGAAACGAAAGAAACACATCGAAAAACAGAATCGCCAAGAGAATCTGCATCTCACAGTAGTTGAGTTTGTGGGTTTGAACTTCTGCCTTACAGTCTCCTCTCTGATTGCTCGCTCTGGCCAATCAGTCCTGGTGGCCTTCCTGCATTTCCCTGCTGTTCAAATTGGAGCTGATAGGTTCCATCCGGCGCCTCCTCATTCAATAAGAGCAGTGCTTTGAAACATTTAGCATGTGACCATTTAGCATACGGTAGAGAAAGAGGGAGCCGAACAAGGCAGTTAGAGGGTGTAATAGGTCTTGTTAAGCTGTTAGGGATGTTAATTCTATTTGTGTGTTTTGGGAGGAAGTAAAGCTGGTATGCTATGGGTCTCATCTATGTAATTTTACCTGTAAAACCTCGAAAAATCTGCTGTGATACGAAAACACCCAGAGAGTAAATGACAAGTTATTTAGGCAGCATTTTACTTAAAAGCCAGTGTTTAACCCTCTATTGGATGGCTTATTAGCTGTATATTAAAAAAATAATGTAGTTTTCTTACTTAATATGGCTTAAATAAGTGAAAAATTGAAATAGTTTTGTATTTTAATTAAATGGGCATAGTTGGTAAATTGTTGCCATATAGCAACAATGCACAATAGTGGAAAGTGCTGTAAAATCTATTTTTTCCTTAAAAAAACAAAAACAAAAACATGGTAATAACAATGACACAGTTTCAATTACCAAATGATCTGGACCATATTTCAGTTTATTTGCAAACTGTAAAACATTTACCATGTCTAATAAGACTACAAAATGTCTAAAATTACAAACAAATTACATTTTTTTAAACTTCAAAACATTATTATACATACGGGCCACTTTTTCCATGGAATAAAAACATGCATTCTATTCCCTTCTAGCGGGATTATTGATGGCATGCAATATTGTTATCATATCGCTTATCCTCCATGTATTATGCCACCAAACCCAATGGAGAATGAGCGTGCAATATTGTTATAATATTGCACATTGTCAAGACAACACAACATCACACATCAGAGCTCATGCGAAGATCCAACGACAAAACTTTTCTGCTGCGCATGCGCACAAGCATTTCTTTGTCGGCTGGGAAAGAGAGAAGATCCAGTGCTAGGTTGAAGCACTAAATCAATAAACTGAAAACTGAAACTAAAGACACGCTGAACACCTGAAAGGCTACCAAAATTTCATTATATATTCTTCATCCATATTTACAAGAGAAAAACATACCAACGGGCATTGAAAAACTGGAAAAGAGGCACGTCAGAGATGTAAAACTTCCGCGCTAGCAAGTGACTGACAATTTGTACACAAAACATGGCCATGAGGTTTGCTTTGTTAAAAGTGGAAGATTTAGAGAAAATTTTGAAAGAGAGAGACACGCTGAACACCTGAAAGGCTACCAAAACTTCACTGGATATTCTTCACGCATTTAATCTTCTGCATTAAATATGCAGAAAAAACTGGAAAAGAGACACATCGGAGATGTAAAACTTCTGCGCTAGTGAGTGACTGTGACAGTTTGTACACCAACATGGCCGCGAGGTTTGCTTCATTAAAAGCTGAAGATTTAAAGAGAAAGACGCGCTGAACTCCTGAAAGGCTACCAAAACTTCACTGGATATTCTTTACACATATTTACAAGAGAAAAACATACCAATGGACATCGAAAAACTGGAAAAGAGAGAAACAGTGGAAACATTGTCAAAGTTCTATTTGGAGGTGAGGAAAAGTGACAGAGACTTTTACAAGAGGACATTCCATGGACTTCACTCAGCAAAGCCCTTTTGTTTTGAACAACTGCAATGTAACAATTAACGACTATCAAAAGTAACTTTGAACTTGAACTGTCAACCTGTATATAGCTTGTATATAAGTTGGGTTGTTGTTCAGGCTTTTTGGACTTGTACCATTTTTATTGTTAGAGCTTTGACTTTGTACAGTACATTGGATTGACAGAACATTGAATTACATTCGATCAGAATCAGCATTCAATATTGGTAAGTTCTTAAGTTTTTGTAAAATCTATAATTGTTCCATCGAATGTGTATGTATAATAATAATAATAATAATAATAATAATAATAATAATAATATTGGCTGACGTTTTTGTGGTATATCAGATATATTCCATTCAGCTACTTGTCTTTGACTCATTCAATATCATGCTAGCTGAATGGACTATATCTGATATACCACTCAAAGCCAGCCAATATTATTTAAATATACAAGTTGTAAATATGTGGGCGGCACGGTGGTGTAGTGGTTAGCGCTGTCGCCTCACAGCAAGAAGGTCCGGGTTCGAGCCCCGTGGCTGGCGAGGGCCTTTCTGTGCGGAGTTTGCATGTTCTCCCCGTGTCTGCGTGGGTTTCCTCCGGGTGCTCTGGTTTCCCCCACAGTCCAAAGACATGCAGGTTAGGTTAACTGGTGACTCTAAATTGACCGTAGGTGTGAATGTGAGTGTGAATGGTTGTCTATGTGTCAGCCCTGTGATGACCTGGCAACTTGTCCAGGGTGTACCCCGCCTTTCACCCGTAGTCAGCTGGGATAGGCTCCAGCTTGCCTGCGACCCTGTAGAACAGGATAAAGCGGCTAGAGATAATGAGATGAGATGAGAAGTTGTAAATATTTTCTTAGAGTATCCTAGTTTTATATAAACCTATTTCATTCCAATCAGTTGAATGGACAGACTTCAATTACATATTTGCATACTGTTGCCATATGGCAACAATGACATTTTACTATTTTACAAATAACTTGTTATATCTCAACTTGTTTTATTACATGACAGCTATGGGAAGTTGTGGATGAGAACCGAGAGCCTTCGTGAATATTTAGAAAAATTTACGAATCTATCAACCCTGAGCTGGCCTAGTGGTTAGCATGCCCGCCTCTCAACTGGGAAATCGCGAGTTCTACTCGTGGTTGGGTCATACCAAAGACCATCATAAAAATGGTACCTACTGCAATACAGATGCTAGTAGGGAAGTCAAACTCTTGTGGTTACCAACGACTAGCCCTCTGCTGTAACCCTAGCTGTATAGGTGAGAGGCTGAGGGCTATGAAAACGGAGATCAGCACTGCACCAATGTGCCTCAAAGAGCTGGCTAGTACTGGGACAGGATACTGCCTGGAAAAACCAGATCCTGGCATGGAAGTGACTTTGACTTTTGATAAATCTATCAGCTAGCATTAGCTGATTCTGTAAATTTTGACGTCAAGTTAATGGAACAACTGAATGACCAGATTTTGACACTTCATGCTGATTCATAGTTAAATGTTCAGACAATCGATGCTCACTGTGCATCTGATATGCCAATGTGACCATTCAGTTTTAAAAATTAACCACCCTGGGCATGCTATATCACATCATCACTGTTATGCAATGTAGCAGAAATACACTGACCTACAAAGTAGGCTATTAGTTTAAAAAAGTATCATGTTGCTTTATGACAAATGCCCTTAAGTAAAATGTTTGTGTAATTAAAAAAAATAATTGTTAGCATGAATATCTCGCATGATATAACCTGAATTTGAGCATCACACTGTAAGATCAGTAAAATAGAGCAAATGTTGCCTACAGCTTGGCCAAACTAAAGGGTAAGTATTTGGATTGTAGCTTGTGTGTGCATGCAAGTGGTGCATTAGTATCTAGAGTGTGAATGATGAAGACACACATACTATATACACGCTTCAGAGATGATGCATCATGACAGATTACTTATACCCTCTGCACTGGAGCTTCTGAAAGTGAAGCTTCTCACACACACACACTGGTCTGGCAGGCAGTGCCATGAATGCGTCATATATATCAAGCAATAATTCTTGCATGCTGCATACTAATACCAGGAACAATATGGAGTATACAGAATGCTTATGAGCATATGCACAATGCTCTCTGAAAAGCAGGACATGCCAGCTTCCATCAGTAGAACACAAATTTCACTCTCAGGTCTTGGAAAAGTTGTGCGTGAAAACCCATTAACGTCTTGTTCAAACGCTTCTGACTTCTCTGTTGTCACTTGGGAGAGAGAAAATGCAAGAGAGGGTAAAAGAGAGCTTTTCTGCCTGCCAGCACTTTTGCTACAGCTCTCGCCAGCCAAGGTGTCAGCTCAACACACACTTAAATTGCACCATCAAACTTTAATGGAGGCATCAGAGGCCAGCGAGTTTGGCTGCGACGTTCCCATCAAATACTTACATGGAGCATGTGTAGGGTGCAGAGTGCAGGATCCTGCACTTCACATCTCCTTTATCTCTACCTCGGTGTAATTCCTGAGCCATATTAACTGAAAGCCGATCAGACTGCTTCCTTCCATGTGTGCAGATACTGAACAAGAACATTTCATTTCAATAAAAATACAAACTGTTACATCAGGTTGTTATTTAAATAATAGCCAGACCCAATCCAGCTCTAAAGGGTTTGCATGATAAATAGTGTCTCTTAAGGACAACATTGGAATGTGTCTTTCATCACACATCATTTGTGTGTATATATATGTGCATGCAAGTGAGTATATCTTTAAAACTGCCTTACAACACCACTTGTGTGTATGTGTGTGTTCAGTCCCTACTGGCTCACAGTGTCAGGATTTGGTTGGACTGGCCATGCTGCTTCCGCCTGATTGGCTAATCCAGAATGACAAGGCATCTCTAGTGAGATGGCTGGGCAGACGGCGCACTGAAAAATTCAGTAACAAGAAGACAGAGAGAGAAAGAAAGACATACATGCAGAGAAGGAGAAAACACACCTTTCGCAACCTTGAGGTCAGAAACAGAGCAACATGGCCAGCTTACACATACTAGGCTAGTGCTGATATGTAAGGAATAAAACACAATGGGACTGGAGCATAAACTGCTGAAAAAGTTAATGTTGACTAAAACAGAAAGGTGTCAGCATTAACTTTTTCGGCAGTTTGTGCAACGGTAGCTCTTCTGTAGGATTGGACCATATGGGCTAGCCTTTGTGCCCCATGCAAATCAATGAGCCTTTGACACCCATGACCCTGTCGCTGGTTCACCGGTTGTCCTTTGGATCCTTGGGCCACTTTTGGTAGGTACTAACCACTGCATACTGTACCAGGAACACCCCACAAGATGTGCCGTTTTGGAGATGCTCAGACCCAATCATCTAGCCATAACAATTTGGCCCTTGTCAAAGTCACTTAGAGCCTTACGCTTGCCCATTTTCCTGCTTCCAACACATCAACTTCAAGAACTGACTTCTCTTGCTGCCAAATATATTCCACTCCTTGACAGGTGCCATTGTAATAAGATAATCAAAATGTTATTCACTTCACCTGTCAGTGGTTTTAATGTTATGGCTGATCGGTGTATTTTACACACACACGTATGATGCAGTGTGTTCTGGGAATTGGAGTTCTGAGTGGATTCTGACCAATACATGACAGCTGTGTTTGTAGTAATAGTCAGTTTGGTTTGTAAAGCAGCAGAAATTGTCCTAATACATAATTATGATTTTATGACTGGCAGGGTGGCACGATGGCGCAGTGGTTAGCACTGCTGCCTTACAGAAAGAAGGTTCTGGGTTTAGAGCTGGCTGGGATTGGATTCAGCTTCAACCATGACCCTGACAGATAACTGGTATAGATAATGGATGGATTGATGGATGGACATATCCAGGCTCTAAGATTAACACTAGACCTTGTGTACATCAAATTATCAATAGAGTTTGCCCTGACAGAGCAATTAGACCTAAACTTCATCCGACAAAGCCCAGTTAAATTCCTCAGCCCAAATAAGATACCACAAAACATAACTAATATTTAGCTCGGCTCCAGAGCAAAGCACTCACTGGTAAGGGGGAGAAGTGAAAGGAAGAAAGATTCTCTTTAAGTGCTTTTCTGGCAGCATTTGTCATACTCCACTATGCACTTAGGAGTCAAATATTTGGAGTAAGAGCCACCAACGTTCTCGCCCAGTATCGCTGCTTACACTCCAACACTGTGTACAGGCTCCTTCAGATCCCAGATCAGCTCAGAGCAAATAAACAGCTGCAGATTTTGGATGAACAAGAGGAAGACAGACACAATGGAATAAGTTGGACATCAATTCCTCTTGTTCGATGCAAAAGTCTGATTCCGACACCAAGAATCGTTTTATGTAATCTCTTTTGTAAAACGTCTTATGCACTTGTGTGCTGTTTTCTGGTCAGGGTCATGGCGGATCTGGAGCCATGGAGCCAAGGGAACACCGAGATCGGTGTGGGATAGGAGTATGCTGTGGACGACACAGGGCTGTAGCTATCGCTTAATGGTTAGAGAAGTAGCTTTGGGACCAAAAGGTCAGTGGTTCAATTCCCTGGATCAGCAGGAATGGCTGAAGTGCCCTTGAGTAAGGCACCTAACCCCCAACTGCTCCCCAGGCTGCTCTGGGTATGTTGTATGTCACTCTGGATAAAAGCATCTGTAAAATGCCATTAATACAGTATAATATAAGTCATTTATCATTAGTTCATTGTATTTTAGTTCACCACATTTAAGATCTGGTTTGAATTGGTTTGAACTGACACTGCCTAGACCAGGAATTGTCCATTTCCTCCAATATCATGCCTGAAATTTCCAACTACGGAGCCACTCTCCTCCAACATGAGGTCACAACCCCTGGGCAGCAGGGGATGACGCTAATGCCTGGGGGGCTTTGTGGGTAGGTAGTGTCAGATTTCCTCATTTGTCCCGTTTCCTGCTATAATTAGGCTGAATCCATTTGGCAAGAGTTAGAGAGAAGGCACAAAGGATGCTCCAAATGCACTATCATAAGGAAGGCACTGTCTGATGTCAGTGATTCCCCTCTTCTTTGGGGCTTAGAAAGCCTTCATACTGTAAGACAGACTGTACACTTTATTATGTGCTTCCAGGCCTTCACAATGAGGCATTATAGAAGAAACCCTTGATATATATCAGGCTTGTCTTTACATCTTATTCTTTGTTCACTATTTAGTAATGGATGTTGTATTGTTCGAGATCTTTTGATGTTTCTAACAGATTAATAAATCTGTAAGGTATGTTAAACTACGTGATATTGTGTATATTTGTTTCAATTATTAGCAATGTGAACAATATTTGTTTAACACAGCTCTAAAAATTTCTAAAAGTTCCTGAACTGAAAGACGTTTCTCTTTTGTATTTTTCTCAACCAGGGTGACATGGTGGTGTAGTGGTTAGCACTGTCACCTCACAGCAAGAGGGTTCTGGGTTCGAGCCCAGTGGCCAACGGGGGCCCTTTCTGTGTGGAGTTTGCATGTTCTCCCCGTGTCTGCATGGGTTTCCTCCAGTTTCCCCCACAGTCCAAAGACATGCAGGTTAAGTTAAGTGGTGGCTCTAAATTGACCGTAGGTGTGAATGGTTGTTTGTCTCTTTGTATCAGCCCTGTGATGATCTGGCAACTTGTCCAGCATGTGCCCTGCCTCTCGCCCATAGTCAGCTGGGATAGGCTCCAGCTTGCCCGTGACCCTGCACAGGATTTATGGATAATGGATGGATTTTTCTCAACCGTAAGTTCTAACAAAAGTAAAAAGGGAGACATTTTGACAGCTGGTATCTCATTACAAACTGAATTGTGTGTGCTTGTGTGCATGTTCAAAATATAATGTGACATTCATGTTCACGTGATGAAATCACACTTGGTCAAAATGATCTGTAAATAATCCCATGAAAATGATGCTTGTTTGAGATTTTGAGCTGAAAAGAACATTAAGATTTGAAGCAAGATTCATATTTAATTTCTTCTTTTGGTGAAGTATGAGGAGAACCCGACATTCTCTGCAAATCCAACTAGCGTTGTATCCACGGGGATGAGGCCAAGCGCCATTTGAAGTAATCTGAATGAGAAATGAACACGATCATGCATCAAGAGATCTGCTTTCTCTAAGCTCACTGCTGCAGAATGAATGACTAGGGAAAATAAAGCTAGCGAAAGCCAAACTAGTGGCCTAGCAATCCTCAATATATCACCATTAATACACAGGCGCAGGCTTTGTGAGGCTTGGCTGTTCCGGTGTAGTGTGACACGATGTTTGGCAAGGCTACAAACAAAGTCCGGGTCTGGACTGAGCTCGGTATTACAACCTTGATTTCCTCATCATACATCTTAGTCTGAAACTTTGCATATCAAATCCCACAAAATCTAACTTGGGAGTAATATGATCATGGTATTAAAGTTTGCGGTGGCTCCACCATAAGCCGCCTAGTGCTTTGCAATGTAGAAATATAGAGGAGCATTCCAGAAAATCCAAGAGTACAAGAAGCATGTTTCGTTCATTGGTTGTGAATAAGTAAAATGCTTTTGACGAATTATATTTCTTACTAGCTCAAAAACTAGCTATAGTTTAATTTTTAATTTTTTTAAAATAATTTTCCTGTATTTTAGTTTGAATACTATTATCACTTTTTTGATGTGTACTGTGGTAGAAAGTATTCATGTCATAGCAACAAATTAACGACCCTCTGTCTCTGGGTCATCCTATTGTTCAAATGAAGATATGTTCCAACTCAACCCTTGCTTGATTTTGCTGGTTTCTGCTGATTCTTCAGAAATCAGAAGTCTTGTGTTGCATTAGCCATAATGCTAATTGCTAACTATGTCCATCTGTTGAGGGTGAGCCCACATCCAGCTGGCCCTCAGGATACAGATAGGATCCTGTTATACAGCAGTGTGTGTGTGTGTGTGTGAAGGCATATATCCCCCAGCAGCTGCTGACCCTCACCTTAAAAACACACACGTACACACAAGCACCAGTCCACGTCTGGTTTCTATTTGGGTGTCAGGAGGGTGTGCTGCGCTGCACACACCCGACGGCTCTAGGCGTCAAATCTGTGACATGGCACACACACACTTTCCCAATTTAGTCCAAATGAAGCCTGACCATTAGCGCTCCAGAGCCAAACCTCAACGCACCACGCTGGCACTTGGAACACCATCGATCTTCATAATAGCAGGAGCTCAGCCTGATAGTATTCCTAGTATTCTTATTGTGAGTCTGATGTGACCAATGACCACCTGAGCATGACCAGTGGGATAAATATTACAACATTAACACCACCTGTAATAAGTTTATCCTTAGTGGGGATGTTTAATGCCCCTTTTCTAATGAACTCATTTGGATTTTATAGCAAAATTGTACCTCATAAACAAGGTCTGAAGTCTCCCATTCTGTAAACATTCGTACTAGTTCCTTGTTCCTGCAAGTGCACCTGTTTGATAAACACTTAATGTTTGAATACTTGCGTAAACTCTGATCTTTCGCGTTGCTGTTCCTTTCTTGGATAAATCTCAGCTCGACTAATATTATAAGCCTCAAAATAAGGCTTAGTCCAGGAAATAGAGTAGAAGGATGTCCGGTTACCCGAAGAATACTGCAGTTCTAAAGTAGGATAGGAAGGCTAGAAAGCTACATTTTCAAATGTAGCATAAACACTTTGATGGATTCCTGGAAGACTGTGAAACCTTCTTTCTCGCTATGGCTCTACTATTGTTTTTGGCCACTGGGATGTTCAAAAATACATAAGCATACACCGGCAACGTTATGCCTCTACGACTTGATTACACATTTCTAAATTTAAAATAGCGTACACAATCCAGGGGCAGCAAAATGGGCCGATGAGAGTGCATCCGTATGTGGGTTTGTGTCCAAGACCTCTCAACAGTTACGCCTAAAATCTTCTGAACTCAACCCACATGTGGGATCTACTTCACTTGGCTTTCCCAAAACAGCCCTTCCCTGGTGTGTGTGTGTGTTCGTTCACATGCACATGTGAGTGTGTGTGTGTTTAAGCTCATCATTAGACTTGCATTAATGTCCAGATCGCAACTCATTCTTGGTGTTATTGGACAGCTACAAGGCTGCCAAATTGCACTCGCTGTCAAGTTTCCTTTCCTCCAATCACGCCTTATATGCATGTAATGCTAGAGTTTTTGGCAAGCGTGTACAGAGTTCTTATGATCAGGCCTATAATAGCGACAAGGGCCAGAAGACATAGTGAATGTGCCAAGGAACTTGTATTAGCAAACTCAAAAACTCTTGCAAAAGACAGAGTTATTCTAGCTTTCTGTAAACACAGGTTGACCTGTACCTTAATCAGGGTCGCATGACCAATGCTACATGCTACAACTCAAGGGTTGAAGCATCATATTCTGGTTGCTATTTAGCAAATTATGTCCCACTGACCTATGCTACGTCTTCTTATTGTAGTATAGCAATAAGATACCCATTACATCCCGTGTTCATGTAAAATTACATCTCTGATTCTGATTACATTACTCTGATTACATCCCCCATCCCTCTACATCTGGCCATTGTGCGTAGGCCTGTTTGTGGTTAGGCAAAGACAAATGAATGCCATTGCCACCAGCATAGCGACAGCCTTAAACCACATCAGAATGCACCCACCCACCTGCCCAATTATTGACCACAAAACATTCTGCCCACCAAGACAGACAACTCATGGCTGCCCCGTGTACCAACCTAAGATGAAGGTTATCCCTTATACTATGTTTGAGTAGATAAATCAAAAACATTCTCCTGATTTTTTGAAGAAAACTTCACCATATCAACAATTACACACAAGTTTTCATCTGTTTAGGTCCACCATAAAAGTCCCTGTGTGAGTTCTTACTACAAAAACTGTAATGTATTAGAACAAGCACATAAATATAAACCTGTGATATGAAATCTGGATCTTCTTAACAATCGGATTCAAGAATTCAGCAGTGCTTTGGTATAAATATGTGGAGTTTATCCACATCACAACAGCGAGGTTCCTCACTGGCTTGAATTGACATAGCCCATGTTTCAAGTGGTCCACTGCTTATGTACATATATACAACAATGCAACATCAAGGATGAAAGGTTACAGAGGTTCTAGCTTGGCCTTAGGAAACAGGGAAGGGTGAAGGCACTGTAGTTGGGTGTGAAGGAAAACATCCCCTCATTTTATCTCCTCCTTTGGGCAATGAAAATCACACAAAGTAGCTGCTTCATCGCCAAAAGGAAGGCAAGACAAAACAGGAAATGTAGTAAGGCTCATGGATCATTTCGTGTTGGCAGGAAGGGGTGGTGGAAGAGGAGATGAACTATTAGGCCTGACTATATATATTTTGGTGTGTGTGTGTGCAGCTATACTAATATATATGTGTGTGTGTGTGTGTTAAACATTTTGAGATATGCACAGGGAGACAAATCACGAGCCCAGGTGCCTGGGGTAAGCAGATTTAGTGTTCAGGCTGTTATCCATAGTTGCCTGCCAGACAAGTTGCTTCAACAACCAGAAAAAAAAAAAACTACTCCCTACTGACTTTTGCAGTTATTTTTAATCTTAATGTGCTTCGTAGTGGTGCAACAGTTAGAATGTGTTATTCAGTCATTTCCCCACCACCTGCTGCACTACACACATCAGCCAAGACGTCATCTGGCTGACATTACACAGATTTTACTAGGCATCAAATCTCATAGCTGAAATATTGGATGATGCCTTGCTGACTTTTGTCAAGGTGCAAACACAGTCTGCAAGATGAACATATTCAGGTTCATTTCCCTTAATCTGTACTAATGGTATTAATGGTAAACTGGGATATATGGACGCTGTCATCCCCCCACTCACTTGCTCAATCGGGTTTGTTGATGGTGTAGTGGCTGGATGCTTTATGTTCCAGGGTGCCCTCATGTCTGTGTTACCTTCTGGCTCTACCCTCTTAATTATGCTGTCATAGTTAGTTTTGCAGGGGCAGCACGGTGGTGTAGTGGTTAGCGCTGTCACCTCACAGCAAGAAGGTCTGGGTTCGAGCCCCGTGGCCGGCGAGGGCCTTTCTGTGTTGAGTTTGCTTGTTCTGCCTGTGTCCGCGTGGGTTTCCTCCGGGTGCTCCAGTTTTCCCCACAGTCCAAAGACATGAGGTTAGGTTAATTGGTGACTCTAAATTGACCGTAGGTGTGAATGATTGTCTGTGTTTATGTGTCAGCCCTGTGATGACCTGGTGACTTGTCCAGGGTGTACCTTGCCTTTCGCCTGTAGTCAGCTGGGATAGGCTCCTGCGACCCTGTAGAACAGGATAAAGTGGCTAGAGATGATGAGATGAGTTAGTTTTGCTGGAGTCCCTGCTTGCACTCAGTGCAAAATGTATCCTGTTCTTACTCATTAGGTGGCACTAGGCATAGCTAACAACCAATGTTTTCTCTCTCTCTTTCTCCCCTCCCCCAGTAAGATGCTGACCTTTTCTGCTCCTCAGACCTGCCTGATCCATCCTGATGCCCTACTTCTGGTTGGAGTCTCATCACATTGCTCCTGTGGAGGACGGCCCCATATGGACAGTCGAAAGCCGCACTTGGAAGATGGCTCTGGACACTTACAGTAATGCTTTTATGGCTGAGGACTACAGTTGACTTGCTAACTTTAGGACTGTAGTTGTTATGAACAGTTTTGCACTCAAGTTTCCATCAGTGAAGGGTTTATAACTTCAACAAAAGAGACTTCATGCTAAAACTACAATGATTTTCCTGTTTTCACAGTTATACTTTGCGACTATATAAGACACAGTTATAGAAGTGAGTTATTGATAATCATGATATCTGTTATCACCCAAAGGAGGATGGGTTCCCTTTTGAGTCTGGTTCCTCTCAAGGTTTCTTCCTCATGTCATCTGAGGGAGTTTTTCCTTGCCACCATCACCTCAGGTTTGCTCATTGGGAATAAATTAGGGATAAAATTCTCATGTTTAAAGCCTTTAATTTTCTGTAAAGCTGCTTTGTAACAATGTCTATTGTTAAAAGCGCTATACAAATAAACTTGACTTGAAATAAAACTTGACTAATGTACTTAACTATGCTAGCTACCTAGCTTTCCCTACATTATACGACACTAGCTAATTCTTTTATAGAAACCAAAACATGAAACTGGTTCATACATTAGAGCTTTGACTAACTAATCAATTCATGATTAATCCATCCCCGATCAAGTCATATTGATCATTTTCAATTTTTCATCCTGTCCCAGATCTAAATATTTAGTGTCTTGATAAAGGTTATTTTGTACATCAAAGACCCAGCCGTGCCATACAAACTTAAAGGTTATGCACATAAACATATAGTGTACACAAACCTATACCACACTTTTTCCAGGCACTTTTTCATACTGTGCAAAAGTCTTAGGCCGCCTATTTTTTTTCCATACAAACTTTATCGATTTCTATTTTGACATCTACATTATTGAATCAGTACAAAAACATTTTAGAATTCCAAACATTCATTTTCCAGCACAAAATTAAATGTTACAGAAAGAAAATGTTTGTATCTGAGGAGCATATTACATAAGAGGCCAATTTTCAGATTAAAAAAAAAAAAACATAATGAAGGCTACTGGGTTTTGGTGCAAAATTAAGAAGCGAGTGTGACAGTCAAATGCCCCTTTTTCACCAAAGCAGTTCCAGGGCTGGTTCGGGGCCAGTGCTTAGTTTGGAACCGGGTTTTCTGTTTCCACTGACAAAGAACTGGCTCTGGGGCCAGAAAAACCGGTTCCAGGCTAGCACCAACTCTTTGCTGGGCCAGAGGAAAGAACTGCTTATGTCGGGGGGGGGGGGGGGGGGGGAGTTGTTAAGACTGACAACAATAGCAAAAGTGCGAAAGGTCGCCATTTTTAAGCGATGAGAAGCAGCAGCTGTACAAACGTGAAGTCATCCATTATTGTTGTTGCTGCTTCTTCTTCTCCGTGTTGTTGCTGCTTCGATGTTCGCGCCAAGGTTTATGCAAACGCAGCGACATAACTGACGTATACAGCGATGTAACTGACATATACAGCGACGTAATGACGTGGCTCCCCTTAGCACCCTGAGCTATGGAAAAGCAAACTGGTTCTCAGCTGGCTCGCAAATTGAACGAGTTGTGAACCAGCACCAGCACTGGCCCCGAACCAGCCCTGGAACTGATTTGGTGGAAAAGGGGTAAAAGCGTCCAGGAGAACTGTGGCTGGTTCTGCAAGATGTTCAGTAAAACCTACAGCTCATTTCCTTATCAAACTGCACTCATTGTACCTCGGACTACTTTTTTTTTTTTTAAGCAAAGGGTTGTCTCACACCAAATATTGACTTTATTTCATTTATTATGGCTTACTGCTTACTGTTTATAGTATTTTTTTAAATGTTGAAACATTTAATTTCATTATTTTTAAAGCCATTTTAGGTCTACAGCATTTCTTTGCATGTGCCTAAGACTTGCACAGTACTGTAGATGGCAAGAAAAGTGAAACATTATGTGTCACTGAAGGTAAAAATAAAATAAAGGCAAAAGAAAGAAAAGGAAAAAAGGCAATGAGTAAATAACCATTGAAGCTTGTACTGTTACCTATTAAATAGCAACCTTGTACTTATTTCTCATCTGGCTTGTAATTGCTCAAGTTTAGCTGTGACCTTCTGAGATTGCAAGTGATCCTTGGAAACCTTTCTGGCATTGTAAGTTAAGTGTTCAAAGTTACAAGAAGCCTTTATTTGTCACATGCACACTCAAGCACAGTGAAATTCATACTTTACATTTAACCCATCTGAAGCAGTGATCACATGCATGCACACACAATTGAGCAATGAGCACACGCATACCCAGAACCCAGAACCTTCTTGCTGTGAGGCAAAAGTGCTAACCACTACACCACCATGTGATGATGGGATTGTCAGACTAACGATGAAACAAAAATACAGTGATGTTCATCTCTGATAATATTAATAGCTAAAAATTGCTGGAGACGTACTGTATTTTGGAAACTTTATGGAATAAACTGTACCCGTAGTTCATTAGCCTAATCATATTTCATAAAAGTGTCTCTGTTAACAAGTTAGTCTGTTAGTCTATACCAGGGCTTTTCAAAGTGTGGGGCGCGCCCCCCTGGGGGGGCGCCAGAGTTCTTCGGGGGGGGGCGCAACGTGAGGAAAAATAAACCAGAATAAGTTACTATTGCGGACATTTAGCGAACTTCAGCTAGCCTTTACCAGAGACAAAATGGATCGATTTTTAGCACCTAAAGCTACAGTGATTGAGGAGACAAAGTCTGGGCCAAGCAAAAAACAGAGCCTCCAGGATGCTGCGATTTGCAACTTCAGTGCAAATTCAACCAATCCCCGCGAATTCAGGGCGGTGTTGCAATTATATCCAATCACCGCAACTTTCCCGCAAATTTGACCAATCGTTGGCGTCGTCTTGAGGTGACGTCGACAAACTACGGTACCTTCCGCCTTACTTCCGTGTATACGTTCAAGAGAAGCAGCAGGTGTGCACAGTGTTGCCAGATTGGGCGGTTTTAAGTGCATTTTGGCGGGTTTTGAACATATTTTGGACTGGAAAACGTCAGCAGTATCTGGCAACATTGTATGATGTGCGAGTCAGTGTTTCTGTAGGCTTAAATTCTGTTACTGAAAGTGTGTTGTGTTTACAGTGAAGGACTGTGTGCACTTTATTATTATTTTTTTTTTACTTAATACAAGAAATTAATGGATGCCAACATTTTTGCCAAAATGGTATTTTATTTTCCATTGTTTAGGCAGCTTCAGCATCATACTGTGAGATTCTGTTCAAATTGTTTTTTTCTTCTATGAAGCCTGAGCCATTTATTTTATTAGTTTATAATTATTGTTTAATTTAGTCTTCAGGAGAGACTGCCTGCACACAGTACTAGTATTAATAGTTTTTTTCTTACATGAAAGCTGAGGCATTTATATTATATTTTAAGGTAACTTCATGTTGTGCTGTGAGGTTCTATGCACTTTAACTTTTGAACCAACAGGTGCATTTGGATAAGTAAAGCCTATTTTTCTGCATTTTTGTAGTCCTGGTAATCTTTTATATTGGTAAAGTTGTTTATAGGACCATTTCTCAGTGTCTTTGTTTTTTTAATCAATAGTTTTCAGTAATAACTTAATATTTAACATATCACTCAATTTTAATCACAAAAAGAGAAAATCGCAACAATTTCTCGCAACTTTCACTTCCTCCCGCAAAGTAATCGCAACAAAAACCTAAAAAACACCGCAACTTTCATCGCAATTTTTTTGGAAAACCCCCGCAACATCAGACATTTTAGCCCGCAACAATCACAAAAAAGGCCTGCGGAATCCTGGGGGACTGGAAAAAGAAGGAAGTATGACCACGATTATTTAAAGTTTGGATTTTCATGGACTGGATCTGAAGATGCTCCACTGCCACAGTGTGTTGTCTGCCAAGAGGTGCTAGCTAATGATGCTATGAGATGTTTAAAATGTATAAAACAAGATGTTTTAAAAAGCACAGATGTTTAAAATGTGAAAAAGAAAAAAAGAAAAATGTGTACAACAATCATTTTTTAAAAATACGAATGGAACATTAAGTATAGCAACAACAAAAATTGTAAGGGGGGGCGCTGTTGTTTATTTGCTCTCCGAGGGGGGGCTGACTCTCCCACACTTTGAAAACCCCTGGTCTATACTACAAGGATGTTACCCCCTCTGCAATTACACACGTTCTAGTTTATTTTGTATGTATGTAAGATAAAATGCTGTAAGCCATATTTGATTCCTTGATAGTATCAGGGACTTTTGTAAGACTTCAAAGAATTGGTCATGTTTCAACTCATTAACAAGCCTATAACCAGGATGCTGAGGTCTGCCCCGGAGCCTTTACCTTATAAATGAGAAAATGCTTTTTACTATGTAATATACAGGAACAAAAACCTCCTGTAAATATCAAAGACTTTAGAACACATGGGAAATGTGCAGTTCATTTCATTCCATGCAATGTTAAAGATCATAGTCACTCACTTTATACTTATTGTTGGATCTGCACAGTGATGGTTTGGTAACGTGGGTCTATTGCCCATGATATTGGATTTGGAAAAGTGGGACTTAGAGACTTACGGTAGAGTTAGACTTAGAGTTTGATAAAGCTGTGACACTGGATGGATTCCTATGATATGCAGTTGAGGTGTCTGGGTGACTCCTCAGACAAAAAAAGTCCATAGGCCTGGATAATATGGGCCAGTTAAGATGATCCTAGCACATCATCGTTGTTGGCTGTCCATCGCTAGTGATGATGACTGCTTCATTAGGAAACTCAGTAATGCAGATGGGCCGCGAGGTCTGCACCAGAGCAACAGAGTCACCCACAGTGGCGGCACGAACAGCCCGACCAAGCCTCCATGGGATATTTGGCCTCATGAGCTTTAACATACTATTTTCCTCTCCTAATGAAGTGCCTTGCACAGTAAGGTAAGACAAACAATATCGTGCCCCATCATGTTGTCTCTCTGGACCTCCAGAACTGATGCCAAGTGGTGCACAAAAGTGCCACAGACCTGACGGGTATGGAAGTTGCCCCACAGTGACAACTGACTTGCCGATTGATGTCATCCATTGGCCATTTGAGTGGCTCTTCTGCAAGCCATCAGGTGGTGTGCCATTGACCCTGTTGGGTTCATCTGCCACATTGCACCGAAAAGCGCCCTGCTGCCAGCGCCTTATTGGTGATATACTATTTAAACCATAGCTGCAACCCAGGCAGGTGCCACCACTCTGGGTCAGAGCAGACCTGGGAGCAATGGTGATTCAGAGGTAACTCCACTTTCCCCAATACTCAAGTCCTCCCGGACCTGAGACTCACCACCAGTTGCAGTTTAAAGTCATAACCAGGACTAGCACATCCTGGCGCATGTTATCATTTTGATAGTGCCGTGCCATAAATTCAGTAGAAGTTAACTAATTTTGTGTGTATGTGTAGCTGTATGTATGAAGATGAATCGGTCAACACTGATCTCAATATTAAAGCTCCAGAATGTATGAATATTGGATTTTGGCATGCTCTCATGAGAGGAATTCAGGGCTGTTTCCCAAACCACACAAAATTATAACACGTACTGACACCAATATTGTACATAGCTATTTAGTCCAGTAGCATGCAGTTTGGGACAAAGCCCTTGTATTTGCAACTCTAGGGATATACAGTAATTTAATGCTTCATTTCATGAGGAAAAAGATTTTGCACATTAATGTCACAGCCACAGTTACTGAGGCTGTAGGTTCACAGCTATCTGTATCAGAGACAGTAGCTGGATTTACATTGCGGTTTTGCGCACCATAGAAGCGATATTTTAAATTATCGCAATTCTGAGACAAAACAGTATTGCAAATGGTCTGTTTCCCTCTCTCGATAGCTCATACAGTGCGCTCTTTTTTCTGAAAGGTAGCATTTCTGTTTGCTTTACAAGTCACGCACATGATTTAAATGAAAAAAGTGTGTTTCCTTTTCAATTTTGTGAAATATTGCTTTATCAAAGTCGTCTGAAAAACTACCTCATGTGAGCGTAAAAACTATTTTGCAATAAGTTTTTTTAGTTCACTATTTTAAATAGCACATTAAACAAGTTAATGGAAACATGGCTAGTGCCACACTAACTCTAGTTATTCTATCCACATTCACTGGATATGAGCAATCATGCATTCTGATTGGCTACTCTACTACTAGGCTATCAGCTCATACACCATAAGTAGAGAAAAATAAAATGGTGGCACGTGTTGCTGAACCAACTGAGGACAAAATAAAAACCCTACTTGAAAAGAAAACCCTCCAAAAAAGTAACAAAATATGGAATGAAAGTATTTGATGGTAAGAACATATCTTTTTTTTTTTTTAAAGAATTATTATTATAGCATTTTTCACAAATTGCTCCTGTCATTTCACTGGTTTGTTTATATTCTTCATCTTCAAGTGTTAAAATTTGTTGAATAAAAATGCTCCGTTTCTCAAATCTCAATCTCATCACACATGGCTTATAGCCAACTTGGTGCTACGCGCCTCATGGAATAATTATTAACTAGCTAAATTACAGTGTAGAGAGCAAAACTATCATGTCCACTCATTTCCGATGTGTTTCACAGCAATGACCATGAAGAACAATTAAATGAACTGCCAGAGAAACTCACAGCAACTCAGAAATTGATTTTTTTTCCACTGATCATGCATTGTTTTAATTTTTAACATTTTTTTTGCACTACAGCTTTAAAGTAAGATAATTTGTTCTTGTAGCACACGACTGCTGACCCCACCAGCCATTCAATTACAAAATCAGACCTTCTTACACCTCTCCACCTCCCATTTGTCCCAGTCCTTACCCTCATTTCATCTCATTATCTCTAGCCGCTTTATCCTGTTCTACAGGGTCGCAGCAAGCTGGAGCCTATCCCAGCTGACTACGGGCGAAAGGCGGGGTACACCCTGGACAAGTCACCAGGTCATCACAGGGCTGACACATAGACACAGACAACCATTCACACTCACATTCACACCTACAGTCAATTTAGAGTCACCAGTTAACCTAACCTGCATGTCTTTGGACTGTGGGGGAAACCGGAGCACCCGGAGGAAACCCACGCAGACACGGGGAGAACATGCAAACTCCGCACAGAAAGGCCCTCGCCAGCCACGGGGCTCGAACCCGGACCTTCTTGCTGTGAGGCGACAGCGCTAACCGCTACACCACCATGCCGCCTGCCCAGTCCTTACCCTATACAAAGCAAAATTAATTTGCAGTCTGTGGAAAAGAGGTCACACCATTGAGAAAAAAATGTATCAAGTCCAACGGATGCTTGTCTCAGAGCTCAACTGATGCGTTCAATGCTAATTCCCTCTCAAGACCTTTTTGCATAATAAACGAGAATATCATAATAATTGTCCTGTTTTGTCATTATGAATAACTCACTAAGGCCTTACACTGTATGCAACACACACACACACACACACACAAATTAAGAGAGCATTCATTTCTGTTCACGTACTTTATAGTAATCAAACACTGTAGTTTTTGTCTCTTAAAAAAAGAAAAAAACTGCGAAATGGAGCTATATTTATGTCTGGGGTGTTTAGAACGACATACCAGTCACTGAGCTTTAGCATAATGATATGAGTGCCTGGAATATGCTAATTAGCAACTGTCCATCAAACAAGGGCACAGCATACATATCAACCTATACGGAATGTCCGTATTTTATACGGATTTAATTCAATAAACGTAGTATACGGGCGTATAAATAAAGTTATACGGATTCTTTAAAAAAACTTCAATATTTATTTAGAGCTGTAATCAATTCCCATGATGATAAACGTACTGTACACCACAGACAGCCAGTAAAGAGTCTTATGAAATCAAGCGGTATCTTGTGGTAGCGAGACTTCGTTCCACTTTTGATCATGCACACACCACATTGCGAGAATCCCGCCAACCGTGAAGTCATAGACATATAAACATAGACGCCACCTTCTGCGTAGAATCATACGTCATCCTCACCGCCATATTGGATGTGACAAAGTGGAGATTCTTCAACCGTCTCTGGTATAGCGTCTAGACAGTAAGTAGCCAAGAATAAAGATGCCTCATTCATGTGCTGCGTTTAACTGTACCAACAGGTTTACCATCCAAACGAGATCACATGGGATTACCTTTCACAGGTGAGACTGGAAAAATACTTTTCATTGTATTTGGTCATTATAACGTAATTTTACGAACAGATTTTCCTGACTTTGTGGCTAATATGAAGTCTCGCGCATAATAGCCGCTCGGTGAAACCTGTCTCCAAACAACGAAGTATTTCCTTCGTAACTACGCTGATAACACTTTGTGTTTTTGTCAAACATTGGAGCTTTGTATTCATTCTGAAGGTTTATTGTTATTAATATTGAATAAAAAGTAACTGGGATATATCATTGTTAATTATCATTCAAATTTTAGGTAAATTATTTTAATTTGCATCTTATACGGATTTTATAAGGGAAATACGGATTTTGGAGGTTGGTTATACAGGTTTGATTGACCAAAGGTTGACATGTATGGCACAGGGTAGTTAAAAAGCAAGCAGTAAGTGATGAAGTGTCTCTAACCAACTAAGAGGAAACACATAACCTGATGGTTTAAAATCTCACTTGTCTAAGTTACAGTACTTTTATAAAATGTTATAAAACAGTTTTTCTCAACCACTGGGCCGTGGCCCACTAGAGTGGGCCGTGATTTGTTTTCAAATTGAAGATAATTTTTACTCGTAGTTGAGTACAGTTACTGGGTTTTATCCGATGTCACATCCACCTCATTAAGCTACGGTCACACTCCAGCTTGCAATGCTTTGCGATGGGTTATCGATGAAAATGAGGCCTTTTCACGGCAATGCATGGCGATATACGTGAGCTAAAAGTTGTGGTCACACAGCAAGCGAACACTCGACTGTCATGCCTTCACGTACTTGAGTCTTGTGTGGCTGTGCGTGCTCACAGAGCATGTTATGCACGCTTGGGACCCAGTCATTATGGGAAACACCTGATACTGATTTGAACGCAATCAGCACGCACAGATATGGATGCTGTTTTCATGGAGACTTTGCGAAGTATCATCATTATCATGTTTGTTTCTTGCCATGTTTACAACACTGTTAAAATACTCTGCTTTATGGTTCTTTCTCTTTTGCTTTCGTTTTTGTAAATATCACACCTGCTAATAAACACTCTTCCTGCACTTAGATCCGTCTAACCACCATCTATCTTATAGTGTCCTGATCCCCAGATCTTTAACCCAGCCACATATAAAAAGTTGTACGCCTCTATGCTCTTCCAGGCTTTTATCTGTTTGTCCATGTAGAACGATGTCTGCAGCACTAGGTAGGTTGAGATGTTGGGGAACTCAACAGCTGGATAATTTTCCAACTCATAGGAAAAATTCTTCTTTGTTAGCATATAAGGGTCTATCCCATTGAGCGGTTTCTATATCCACTTCTTTTGAGTGTACTTCTTGGTTTTAACAACTTGCTTGTTTGCTGTACACAAACATGGCAATAAGTTCTTGTGTTCATTGAACAGACTCCACTTTTGGATCACCAATCCCTTTTGACTGAGTATGCCCTGCATGCATGTTTTTATGTTGGCTTCTGGCACATCCATACAGTTTTAAATACAATACCTACAATTAAAGCAGTTTGTTTTTATTGCATTTATTTAATTCCTGGGCTCCCATCTGTAACAGGGAGAGTGATGTTGCATCCCATTAATACACTTGACAATAGATTATTAGATTCTAATAGAATAGATGAGCCAAAATAATTGGGGATCTTTTTTAATTGGCCTCGACTCATTGCAAGTATGAATAGGCGGGCCTTAAAGTAGAAAAGGTTGAGAACCTCTGTTATAAAAGTTATGTAGCTACTGAGTCAAGAAAGGAGTTTTATCCATTCTTACTGGCCAATCACTGCAGAGCTTGGGGGCACATTTGGACATTTCTGTTTCTATGTAGGAGACTCAAACCATCCTTGACCAGGTGGGCACAGAAGTGGGTAGAGAGGCTGAGATTACAGAGCTGGGCTGATACTGCCAGTAAAGCAAGCTACCCTTTCATTTCTTCCCCCACATGTTGCTTCTACAGATGAGCAAAACCAAGTATGGTGCTAAATGTCTGGAGAGTGTAGAGTGAGGAAAATTATGAAACTCTATCTACCAAGGGTACAACATAGTGATACTATCTTGATCTGTTGTAGTGCCCTAAATATTCATATCCGTGTTGTGATTTGAAATTGACATAAGAATGGCTTAAACCAGGATAAACAAACACTGAGCTACCAATTTAGTTGGTTTTATATCTTAAATTTGAAACAAACGAGCAGTCAAATTTAATTTATCACTATCCTGACCAGGCAGTTACTAAGGATGAATGAATGAATCTTTGCATCTGTATCAAGGTACAGCACATTTATTGGTTACATCAAAATAAGGTATTAGTATTCAGTTATATCCCTACAATCTACTGAGCGTATAAAGCAAAGAATATTGTGGTGTAGAAGGTACAACCCCGATTCCAAAAAAGTTGGGACAAAGTACAAATTGTAAATAAAAACAGAATGCAATTATGTGGAAGTTTCAAAATTCCATATTTTATTCAGAATAGAACATAGATGACATATCAAAGGTTTAAACTGAGAAAATGTATCATTTAAAGAGAAAAATTAGGTGATTTTAAATTTCATAACAACACATCTCAAAAAAGTTGGGACAAGGCCATGTTTACCACTGTGAGACATCCCCTTTTCTCTTTACAACAGTCTGTAAACGTCTGGGGACTGAGGAGACAAGTTGCTCAAGTTTAGGGATAGGAATGTTAACCCATTCTTGTCTAATGTAGGATTCTAGTTGCTCAACTGCCTTGGGTCTTTTTTGCCATGTCTTCCGTTTTATGATGCGCCAAATGTTTTCTGTGGGTGAAAGATCTGGACTGCAGGCTGGCCAGTTCAGTACCCGGACCCTTCTTCTATGCAGCCATGATGCTGTAATTGATGCAGTATGTGGTTTGGCATTGTCATGTTGGAAAATGCAAGGTCTTCCCTGAAAGAGACATCATCTGGATGGGAGTGTATGTTGCTCTAGAACCTGGATATACCTTTCAGCATTGATGGTGTCTTTCCAGATGTGTAAGCTGCCCATGCCACATGCACTAATGCAACCCCATACCATCAGAGATGCAGGCTTCTGAACTGAGCGCTGATAACAACTTGGGTCGTCCTTCTCCTCTTTAGTCCGAATGACATGGCGTCCCTGATTTCCATAAAGAACTTCAAATTTTGATTCGTCTGACCACAGAACAGTTTTCCATTTTGCCACAGTTCATTTTAAATGAGCCTTGGCCCAGAGAAGACGTCTGCGCTTCTGGATCATGTTTAGATACGGCTTCTTCTTTGAACTATAGAGTTTTAGCTGGCAACGGCGGATGGCACGGTGAATTGTGTTCACAGATAATATTCTCTGGAAATATTCCTGAGCCCATTTTGTGATTTCCAATACAGAAGCATGCCTGTATGTGATGCAGTGCCGTCTAAGGGCCCAAAGATCACGGGCACCCAGTATGGTTTTCCAGCCTTGACCCTTACGCACAGAGATTCTTCCAGATTCTCTGAATCTTTTGATGATATTATGCACTGTAGATGATGATATGTTCAAACTCTTTGCAATTTTACACTGTCGAACTCCTTTCTGATATTGCTCCACTATTTGTCGGCGCAGAATTAGGGGGATTGGTGATCCTCTTCCCATCTTTACTTCTGAGAGCCGCTGCCACTCCAAGATGCTCTTTTTATACCCAGTCATGTTAATGACCTATTGCCAATTGACCTAATGAGTTGCAATTTGGTCCTCCAGCTGTTCCTTTTTTGCACCTTTAACTTTTCCAGCCTCTTATTGCCCCTGTCCCAACTTTTTTAAGATGTGTTGCTGTCATGAAATTTCAAATGAGCCAATATTTGGCATGAAATTTCAAAATGTCTCACTTTCAACATTTGATATGTTGTCTATGTTCTATTGTGAATACAATATCAGTTTTTGAGATTTGTAAATTATTGCATTCCGTTTTTATTTACAATTTGTACTTTGTCCCAACTTTTTTGGAATCGGGGTTGTAGAAGTAGTGGAGGACATAAACCACAGACACACCCTCAAAAATGTATGCTACAGTATTAGTTGGTCTGTGTGGTGCTCCTTGTTATAAGACAAAGTAATATTAATACCTTAATATTCAACATGTTCACAATACAAGCACAACCAATCTTTAATCCTAATCCTTCCTAATACACAAAACATAAGCACTCCCAGTCCCATCACTGAGCCGAGTCTCTCCCGCGTCTTAGGATTAGCACAACTGATATCATGTCATAAGTGAGGGAGACACTCTTGACCCACTCGTTCCACAACAACTTGGACAATCGCACAAATAGCGACTTCCTGTCCAATTTTTATTGCCGCACCACAGCTGGCAAACAAACACGACAATGGCGACAGGAGGCCCTCCAAAGCTGAAGACAGTCTGGATAAACACGAAGGCCTTTCTCACGGAGGCGGGCGCCACTGAGAACACATCGCCTTCGAGCCGATGGAAGAGGGAATTTCCACTTAACCACGATCCGGCAAAGTGTGTTTGACGTCTCCCAAGCATTATTTATGTTTATTTTCCACTTGCAGGGATGTTAGGAAATTGCCCTAAGATCAAGGGGGAGTCGAGCTGAGAAGGGCAATTCTCGAAAATGCTTCACACAAAGTTTTCATTTTCGTGGTGTAACATAAGAAGAGCTTTCTGCAAGTTGAAATGAATGTGAAATAATTATAATGGAAGGGAAGTACTGTACACAGTGTGTGTGTGTGAAGTGGCTCACTGCTGTATTGTCCACTTGAAAAAGAATGGGATGGGTTGTCAAAGATGGGGGCTCTGGGTATGTGTGTGTGTATGTGTGTGTGGGGGAGTGACTAGGACTTAGTTTATGTGTGTATGGTGTGAGATATAATTAACAGGTCAGCGAGTATGACAGCCCTCTCTTTTTGCGCATCATTAATCCAGGCCAACGGATGGACGGCATTCCGGTTTATGGCTTTAGTTTGGGGATTTTCACAGAATTAATAACAAGTGACACGCCACTGGCGCCAGGCTCAGCAAATCAAGCATCTGTCGAAATATTAAAATCATATCAGCAACGACAGCTATGCACAGGCTTCAATGCATACCTGCAGCCCATCCATCAATCCAGCTGTAACTTGATCCTTTTTTCCTCCAGAGCCTGTTTCTCTTTCCTTTCCCTCCTTATTTCACTCTTTCTTTTCCTCATCCATCTCTCTGTCTGTCCCTCTCTCCCCGCCTGAAAACATGTCTCTGGCTTCTATGAACCTCCTTTTGAAATAAATCTTGCAAGCAATCAGCACATGGGTATTTGTGTTATGGAAAAAATCACTCCCATATGGCATTAGACTCCAATGGTCCGATTTTATAGTGAACAATATTCAAGATCTGGTGTAATAGCATTATTAATATGATATAGCATTACTGATATGATAGGTGTGGGTTCCTGGTCATATCTGAAAGACTATATGTGTGGTTGATTGGTGATACCACTCGTGCACTCATGCACAATAAAAAAAAAAAAAGTCCGATGCGCAGCTGTGATCAGTTTAGCTGATCTGATTAAATGCTAAACAGGAAATAAAAATCACATAGTGCAGTCATTTGTCCTGCCAGTATTATATGTTCCAGAAGCAACTCAATACTGGAAATATTCTCATTCACACCTAGGTGCAATTTAGCTTAGCTAATCCATATACTGCCATGTTTTTGGGAAGTGAGAGGAACCTGGAAGAAACACACACAGAAACAGGAAGACTGTACACAAATTCAAGCTTTGAATCAGTCCAGTGACATTGTGCCACCTATTAATAAAAATGAATCATGTCAAGTCATGTCAAGTATACCTCCATGAGTGGCTGGAGAATATCTCAGAACCAGATCTGATTTAATGTTCATTTTGAAAAAAATATAACACACTTCACATTTCAATCAAATCTCAGTGATTAAAACCTCAATCCTGCCATATGCTATTTCCTGGCTAGATTTCTGGGTTCACTCATAAATGTCATGTTACCCTAGTGTTTCTGTCATGTGATATTTCTATTGTGGTCACCAAATCAAATTTCTAGCTTTACTGTACAATAAAGGGAAAAGAAGATCAAAATGACTTACCTTGGTATACTTTCACATGGCAATACAGGCTGTGATCCTATTGTATTGTTCTGTTTAATTGGCAGAAAAACAAAATTGTTTTCCTGATTGATATACTTTTCACTCCTGATTCTGGAGCATGCGTCAAAGAATTAAGAGCACAGAAACCTACCAGCTAAAGTAAAGGATCCCAAAATATTTCATCAGGTCTTTTTTGTAACAACAGTCATGAGGCAGCATGACAATGAGGATCTGCTGCATTGCTGCTTTTTGAAGATGGATTGTATGTGGTGAAGTCTATTACTGTCAGTATAAATGAAAATGAATCTATTTAAATCCAGACACAATGACACTGATGTAATCAGTCCCCTATTTGGTTCTCAAAATGGCAATGGTTACATAGAATAATATTGAATAAAATGATTAAAAATTATTAGTTTCATGTTTGGCTTTCGATCTTTTCATCTAAAATACACTATATGGCCAAAAAATTATTAGTTTCATGTTTGGCTTTCGATCTTTTCATCTAAAATACACTATATGGCCAAAAGTACAGTATATAGACACCTTTTGATGCCAGGTGAGCCAGCTACTGTCCTGGGTATGATTTTAAATTGCAACCGGTGGTGAGTCTCAGGTCCGGAAGGACTTGAGTATTAGGGAAAGTAGAGTTACCCCTTAATCACCATTGCTCCCAGGTCCACTCTGACCCGGAGTGGTAGCACCTGCCTGGGTTCCAGCTATGGGTTCAATAGTACATCACCAATAAGGTGCTGGCAGCACGGCACTTTTCGCTGCAATGTGGAAGATGAACCCAACAGGGTCAATGGCACACCACCAGATGGCATGCGAAAGAGCCACTCAAATGGCCAACAGATGGCATCACTCAGCAAGTCAGTTGTCACTGCAGGGCAACTTCCATACATGTACCTGTCAGGTCTGTGGCACTTTTGTGCACCACTTGGCATCAGGTCTGGAGGTCCAGAGAGACAACACGATGGGGGCATGACAACACAGTGGGGGAACGACTCAGGCCCTGTCCACACGGCAACGGATTCAGGTGACTCTGATACAATTGCTTATCGTTTAGGCCTGGCGTCCACACGGCACCGGCGTTTTGGGTGCCCAAAACGCAATCTTTTTGAGAACGGGTTCCAGAGTGGAAAGATCTGGCAACGTTGCCGTTGTGAAGTCGTCTGGATGAGTAGAACGGATTTGTTTAAGATGACGTCACAACCACATGACTGTGAGAGCTTCACGCTGGGTAGAAGTGTAATGAATATCACCAGGATATCACCAGGAAAAAGCCTTACAGAGCACTAGTGAGAGTGAAACACGAGCTTGGATATTATTATTATTATTATTATGTTCAGTGTTAGTTCACAGTAGTAATGCAAGAAGCAGAATAGTGACAGTAATAGTGAAGCAAAAACATGCAATTGTACAAACACTGCAGCTCTACAGCAAAATATTCATTTATGAAATGGTCTGATTCTTAACACCAGTAGTGCCAATGATCTTCTCATTGCGATGCAATGCGAGTTGTCAACAAATCCTATAACTTGGTTCATGAAACGCGCTTACAAAATATTTTCACTGTGAATATTTATTGTGTAATGGTGCAAAGTGAGAGAGAGAGAGAGAGAGAGAGAGACTCTACCCTTAGGGCAGAGTCAATCCCGCCAGCAAAAATAGGGGAAAAAAAGGAGCAATCTCACCTCTTCAGATGTTGGTTTTAGTCCTACAATACATTCCTCAAAAAGGGCGTAGAGGAGCAAATTAATCCATCAATGTGTAGCATTCAATTTATTCCGGACCATTAAAGACGCCGCCTTCCGCATAGAATCATACGTCATCCTCGCCGCCATATTGGATAGGTCAAAGCGGAGAATAAAGATTTATGCGCTGCCTTTAACTGTACCAACAGGTTTACCGTCCAAACGAGATCACATGGGATTACCTTTCACAGGTGAGAAACAACAAATTAATCCATCAACGTGTAGTATTCAATTTATTCCGGACCATTAAAGATGCCGCCTTCCACGTAGAATCATACGTCATCCTCGCCGCCATATTGGATAGGTCAAAGCGGAGAATAAAGATTAGCTGCGTTTAACTGTACCAACAGGTTTGCTGTCCAAACGAGATCACATGGGATTACCTTTCACAGGTGAGACTGGAAAAATACTTTTCATTGTATTTGGTCATTATAATGTAATTTTACGAACAGATTTTCCTGACTTTGTGGCTAATATGAAGTCTCGCGCATAATAGTTTATGCGCATGCATCCTTACTACTTCTATTGTTCTGGTGTCTCCGAAGGGACCGTCTTACAGCGCCCCTAGAGGTGTGGCATGTGTATTGCATCGTTTTCAGCAAGCGTTGCGTTGCCATATGGACCTGATATTTTACTGATCGTTGCTCATTTGGACGTGATATATTTTTAAATAACATCTCATTGCCGTTGTCGTGTGGATGTAGCCTCAGTCGCTCTGGTGTGGGCCTTGCGATCCATCTGCATTTCTGTGCATCTTAATGAAGCAGTCATCATCACTTACTCGTTGATGACAACGACGACGATGTAGACACCTAACAATCACAATCATATGTGCTTGTGTTGAACATCCCAGTCCAGAGTTTGCACACCTTCCAATGCTACCTCCACTATTCTGGAGAGTCTTTACTGTATATTTTGGAATGTTGCTCAGGGGATTTGTGCCTGCAAATCAACAAGAGCAGTAGTAAAGTCAGGTTTTGATGCCAGGTGAGTATGCCTGGTAAACAGTCTGTATTCAGTGGGGTTGAGGTGTAGGACACTTGAGTTCATCCGTACCAAACTTGGCAAACCATGAGGCAAACCTCATGGACCTCAATTTGTGCACAGGGGCATTGTCATGCTGGAAAATATTTGGGCCCCTGAGTTCCAGTGAAACAAAATCTTAAACCTACAGCATACAAACACATTTTGCAGCAACAGTTTTGCTAAAGAACCACATATGGTCAGGTGTGTAGTTAGGTGTCCATATACATTCACTGACCTCTTTATTATGAATACCCATCCACCTTCAGGTAATGTTCACTTCAAACATCAAAACAAGAAAAATTGTGATCTCAAAGTGTGACTTTCACTCAGTGCGTTTACATGCACATAGAGAAAATCGAATTTCTGCCGTAGCTCGTCTGAAATCGAAGCTCTAAATGGCATGGAAACACCTTAGCTCGGCTGAAATTGAAGCGAACTTGATTTCTCGCAATCGAGCTACACGACCTAGATTACACTGTAAAAAATAGAATTACGCTTTGTTCAAGTAATTCCATATTCACAATTGAATGGACAAGAAAATATGAATAATTATTAACGAACAGAAAAATCCACATCAAACTGATAGGGTGCACCTCAATGATGTGTAAATATACAATAGTGAATAATCTGAATTGAAAATCCATAATTGCCACAGGTGTTTATTCAGCGCATGCTCTTAATGACCAAGACACGGGGTTTCCTCTCCCAAATGCAAGGGCTGGGCAATGTGGTTCTCTCTCCGGTTGAAGTTCATGTTGTCGTGGCTCAGGTGGATAAGGCGCCATACCATAAATCCAAGGACCCGGGTTCGATTCTGACCTGAGGTCATTTCCCGATCCCTCCCTGTCTCGCTCATTTCCTGTCTCTACACTGTCCTATCCAAATAAAGGTGAAAAAAGCCTAAAAAAAAAATTGTGATAACCACGATTGCCTTTTTGTACTACTGTGAATGCCACTGTTCAGCAAAAAGAGAAATCTATGTTGGCAGAATGAGGAATTGAAAATTGACTTAATTAAGAATTCTTAATAAAGATAACAGTGTTATCATAGTTTGGATTATCATGGGCACATCGTTGGCAAAACATACAATTCTTAATGCAGACGGTTGCCTTGAAATTTCAAGTATTCTCAACTATTCTTTTTTTTTACAGTGTATGTGATTTCTGCCGAGCTACTTAGTGCATGTAAACCCTATCGAGCCACGCAGTCCAGCTACTTACTTCAGCACTGCCCCTTCCGGAAGTGACGAGACCACAAGCGGGAAACACAACAGCCTCGGTCAGAAAAAAAACAAAAAAAAAACAGCCTCGGTCGGCATGACACTTCACCTTAGCCGCCCACTTTATTAGGAACACTTCTGTTCATACATACAAACTACAAACACTCTTCTTAGAGTTTATTTTATTTTTAAAAGGGACAGTGCACAAATTAAACATTATCCTTGTGGTCAGGACAGATGTCTGTACCAGGTTATAGCAGTACATGCTAATTTCCGCCTGTAGTCACTTTATTTACACTCTTGAATAGCTCTTGGGGCGGCACGGTGGTGTAGTGGTTAGCGCTGTCACCTCACAGCAAGAAGGTCCGGGTTCGAGCCCCGGGGCCGGCGAGGGCCTTTCTGTGTGGAGTTTGCATGTTCTCCCCGTGTCCGCGTGGGTTTCCTCCGGGTGCTCCGGTTTCCCCCACAGTCCAAAGACATGCAGGTTAGGTTAACTGGTGACTCTAAATTGACCGTAGGTGTGAATGTGAGTGTGAATGGTTGTGTGTCTATGTGTCAGCCCTGTGATGACCTGGCGACTTGTCCAGGGTGTACCCCGCCTTTCGCCCGTAGTCAGCTGGGATGGGCTCCAGCTTGCCTGCGACCCTGTAGAACAGGATAAAGCGGCTAGAGATAATGAGATGAGATGAGATGAATAGCTCTTCTTCATGACGACAACCGGAAGTGTACCAACACGATGGGGCGTGTAGCGCCACCTGTGGCTCGGGTGCACAATGCACCTCATAACAATAGCTCGATTTAAACACTGTGCATGTAGGATTGGATTTCTCTGGCACCCCTGCTGGGACCCTTTGCTCGATTACTGACAGTAGCTCGATTTGGACGTGCATGTAAACGTAGTCAGTCACTACGTTTACATGCACATAGAGAGAATCGAATTTCTGCCGTTGCTCGACTGAAATCGAAGTTCAAAATGCCATGTATACACCTTAATTCGGCTGAAATTGAACCGAACTTGATTTCTTGGAATCGAGCTACACGACCTAGGTTATGCGATTTCTGCCGAGCTACTTAGTGCATGTATACTCTATTGAGCTACGTATTCGAGCTACTTACTTCAGCACTGCCCCTTCCGGAAGTGACAAGACCACAAGGGAAACACAACAGCCTCGGTCAGCATGACAACGAATCATGACAACGGCATGAATCTTTTCTTTTTGTGGCATTGTTTGCACTGTTAAAATTTAGCTCACTTACTGTATCACCAAATACATCTGTACAGCTGTTGCATAGCTGTGAATTGTGTCGAAAAAACAGCCTCGGTCGGCATGACACTTCACCTTAGCCGCCCACTTTATTAGGAACACTTCTGTTCGTACATACAAACTACAAACACTCTTCTTAGAGTTTAGAGTTTATTTTATTTTTAAAAGGGACAGTGCACAAATTAAACATTATCCTTGTGGTCAGGACAGATGTCTGTACCAGGTTATAGCAGTGCATGCTAATTTCCGCCTGTAGTCACTTTGTTTATACTCTTGAATAGCTCTTCTTCATGACGACAACCGGAAGTGTACCAACACGATGGGGCGTGTAGCGCCACCTGTGGCTCGGGTGCACAATGCACCTCATAACAATAGCTCGATTTAAACACTGTGCATGTAGGATTGGATTTCTCTGGCACCCTGCTGGGACCTTCAGCTCGATTACCGACAGCAGCTCGATTTGGATGTGCATGTAAACGTAGTCACTGACTACGTTTACATGCACATAGAGAGAATCGAATTTCTGCCGTTGCTCGACTGAAATCGAAGTTCAAAATGCCATGTATACACCTTAATTCGGCTGAAATTGAACCGAACTTGATTTCTCGGAATCGAGCTACACGACCTAGTTTATGCGATTTCTGCCGAGCTACTTTGTGCATGTATACCCTATCGAGCTAGTTGTCGAGCTACTTCCGGAAGTGACGAGACCACAAGCGGGAAACACAACAGCCTCGGTCGGCATGACAACAGTAGTAGCGAGCAGCAGAAGAGGTCAGGAGGAACAAATGAAGAAGAGAAAATGGCGATGTAGAGCTCTCTGAAGTGTGGGTGGAGCACAGAGGACGGCAGGACAAAGCTTCTGGTACTAATAGGCTTTTTATTGTCAGACTTTTCAGTTTAACAGCCTACTTTTATTCTTGAGAGAAAAAAACACACACGCGCGCGCTGTGTTCTAGTCCCGGGATGAGCTGTCCCCTCTGCTCTCCCTCTGCCTCCTTAAATAGGGCGTGGTTACTGGGAAGACACACAAACACAGGTTAATTACCATCAGGTGTAGTTATTCTGCCACTCACCTTCCCTGGCTCCGCCCTCCTGTCACAGACCGGCGCTTGACCACGCCCCCACTGCCATAGGCAAGCAGAAACGTGCACTTCTGGAGCAGTGAGGAGACAGAGTTCATGCTCATTCAGCTTAAGGAGTTGAATATATTAAAATTCATGGACGGGAGAAAACGCGCAATGGAGAACACGGAACTGATAACTTTGTTTACACTCTTGAATAGCTCTTCTTCATGACGACAACTGGAAGTGTACCAACACGATGGGGCGTGTTGCGCCACCTGTGGCTCGGGTGCACAATGCACCTCACACAATAGCCCGATTTCAGTTGTGTGCATGTACGATTGGATTTCTCTGGCACCCTGCTGGGACCTTCAGCTCGATTACCGACAGCAGCTCGATTTGGATGTGCATGTAAACGTAGTCAGTGTGGCCTGGGTGTTGGTTTGAGCCAGATGGACTGGTTTGAGTATTTTATAAACTGCTGATCTCCTGGGGTTTTCACTCACAACAGTCTCTAGAGTTTACACAGAATGGTGCAAAAAACAAAAAATACAAATAAAGTGAGCAAGAGTTCTGTGGGTGGAAACAAACGCCTTGATAAGAGAGATCAGAGGAAAATGGCCAGCTTGGTTTGAGCTGCCAGGAAAGATATAGTAACTCATAGCAACTCTTTACAGCCATGGTGAGCAGAAAAGCATCTCAGCATGCAACAGAAAACAGAAGACCACATTGGGTTCCACTCCTGCCAGCCAAGAACAGGAATCTTAGAATCAAGAACAAGTTCCTATTAAAGTGGCTGGTGAGTGTGTATATATATATATATATATATATATATATATATATAAATTTCCAGATCAACAAGCACATACCTTTTGCGTACGTATTTTGTTTCTTTGTCAACAGTAGATCTATGACCTCACAATATGCTCAAGAACAAGGGGCAAATCTGCCTAAGGTCAGCTATGTCATGTCTGAAGTAGAAAGGACACCCTCTGTGTGAGAATGAAGGACAAGCCGAGCTCCTCCCAGATCTCAGATCAGTCCTTGAGACAAAAAGAGAAGGGGGGGTAAAAAAGGCCAAGTGTGAGGACAGCATGGCCTTTTAGGACAGGAACTTGGTGCATGCCTGTAAACAGGAGAGGTAGTAGTTGTTACAGGCCGTAAAACTAATCATGTGCTTGGGGTCACTGAGCAGCCTGTTGAGACACCGAGGCCCTTTGGGCTTTAATGTACACATTTTAAGGAGTCACAAAGTACTAAGGATGCTAACTTGAGCTTGCACACAATTACAAGTCCCTGTCCTTCACGTGGTGTGCACAAGTACTTGTAATGACATCAGGAGATAACCCAGGAGGAACGACTGGCACTCTTTTTCCAAGTCTCCTCAAGTGTCTTACAGAACAGGACATAAGTGTTTGTTTTGTGCGTGTGTGTGTGTAGCATTACAGAAATTGAGGGCAGGCCCTCTCGGGCTAAAATTAATGAACTGAGAACGACCTTGATCAATCATTCAAAGCTGGGAGTAAGGGAGTGCTCCCTCCTCTACCAGTCTTTGCCCTGTCATTCATCAAGTGGCCCTTTTTGATCTATGGGCCGAATCGCGTGCACTGCCCCAATCAGCACACAGCCCAAAAAGCCTAGCACACTCCTCCCAGTAGAAAGACATTTTAACTGCACTAATTGAATCCAAGGCTGGTCACTGAGGGTCAGACATTTGTTTGCTAAAAAACGCTGGGAAACCGATCAGAAAAAGAAGGTTTACATTTAGCTGAGGACATGTTGAACGTGTTTAATCACGTCATCTCTGTCCAAAGCATTTGAAAGGCATTATTTTAAAAGATGCTGACTTCATGATTGAAAACATTGATGCATTTGCACAATTTGTCAGTTATGAAAAGTTCTGAAGACACGAAGGCCTGTCACCTTCGATTTATTAGAAAGAAGCAGGATACAAAAAACAACCTGAAGGAACAAGAGTGTTTTCTAAGAATAGAGTGATTATGTGGAACGTTTCTCATCTCCTCCTTTCCTTTTCTCTCTTTCAAGGTGTCCCTATGCTGGAGCATCACACTTGTTAAACCCACTCTTTTCTTCACTCCCTTTTGGCAGTGTTTTCCTTCACACTTCATAACCTTGACATAGGCAAGGCTCTACAACCTATAAATACTGAGGGAGTACAGTGGGAGTGGACAGTGCTTTCGGTGTCCAGGGCAACATGTCGTTAGTGGTACTTACGTTCCTGAAGAGATTTTCTCTCTCCTAGTGTTGATCCAGAGAGACTTAGGTTAACAGAAGACTAACGGGATTGTCCGGTCTACATTACTGGATTATACTGCAATACATCTGCTTCAATATTACAGTTTAAATCACCTTAAACAGGGTATGTTTAGGAGTATTAAGATATGACTGACAGCTAAGTGACTAGCACTTGAGTTTTAGGATAGTTGTCAGTTGCAAAAATGCTACATTGCTAGCTTAGCTTTGCTTACTAATAAACTAATTATACCTAACGTACCTGATCTTTGGTATGTTTGCATGGTTTAAGGTTTACTACTGAAGAACCTTTCAATATTCCAACTAATAACCATCTGAGGTTTCTCAAACCACTACATTCCACAATCTTTTGCCAAGCATTAGCTAAGGAACCTTCAGATCATATGATTCCCAGTCTATCTTTACTTGAACATCATGATTTGGTATGGGGTTGAAGGACAAGAAATCTTTTCACACTGTAGAGAATTTCATTCATTCAACCCATCTCCATGCTGCTTCTGTAAATCCATATAAAACATGTAGGAGCGACAATGTTTCTTCTGCTTGTAGCAAGCGTTCTAACAAAAATGTCAACTTTCCAAAGAACCCCCATGAAGAACGTTTTCATAAACACAGCGGTACAACTCTTTCACAACGTTGAGCATGAAACGGCTCTGAAACTCTCCCAAGAAACACATCAGTTTACTTAAACGTTATAAATATATAAACTTCCAGGAAAATCAATGATGTACTTATGGCTTCCCAAGGCCCTTTCTTTGTTGTGGGTTCATGAGCGTTATTTTTCACAGTCCATAAAGTATTCTTGCTCCAACCCACAACCATTACTGGTGAGTCCAGCACAAGATGAGAGAGGAGGGAAAAGTTGTTCATCAAATTCTGCAGAAATATGAGTCTTTAATTATTGCCACGGCAGCAGCATGGGGCTGCAATCCATGGTTACAATCATTTTCATATGATCCTCGACATGCAGCTGCCTTCTTAGAGCAAGAGGCCATCTTGGTGTCAGTTAGGCTTAGATGAAAGAGCTAAAGGGCTTAGGTCCACAGACACTGGCCAGGTCAGGTCCATAATACATTCCTGTCTTCCCTCCTGATCACTGATCAGGGGCAATCACAGGGCAAGTATGTTCCTCCTTCCAGAGAGATCTCGTATGGATTTGCAGCAATTGATGACTTACCACAGTAAGTCACAAATTCAGAGCTGATCATAACTGATAATGAACAAAATCCATTTTGTAACCCTGCTAAAGTGAACAGGTTTGCCAGTCATGACTAACTTGATTTTGAAGTAACATTAGTCCATTTAAGGAAATCTTTTTCTCCTGAGAATATTCTGTCAAGGCAGTTCCGGGATCCACAACAACCATTTCAACCCATAATGTTTTGCGAGGTATGAAGCTATGAGCAGATAGTCAAAGTGTTCTCTTACAATTTTGGTTAATGGCCCTTTCAACAGCTAAAAGCATCTAGTTACAAATTTGCTGAAAGTGGCTCACCGTAAACCACTTTAACCTTCCTTACCTTTCATCCCTCTCTGAAATGCCACAGGGCACAAAGATGTGAAGGAGATAGTGATGATTGGGAACTATACTCAGACTCCACAAAAAGAAAGAGAGAGTCATGAGTCATCAGGGCCTGCTAATGGTCTGCCGTGTTTAAATATCATTACTTTGACTGTAGGGACTTGAGGATGCTGCCAAAGGAGGCATCTTTAACCCCGACAAAGCTACTATTAGGCCATGACAAAGTGCAGGTCTGGCCAATCAGGCAGACACAAAGCAAATCAAGATTTATGGTCACCAACTCCCACCGTAAGCAGAGGGTGAAAACAGAGCCGGGTGCCAAGAAATAAATGGAGAAGGAAAGGAGAGGGAGGTTCTGTGAACAAGATATGAAAAAGACATGGAAAGACACCGTTGAAAAAGTCTTGAAGTTTTAGATCATCCCAAAGCAAATGTGTCCCAGCCTATAAACATAGTGGCCTAATGTATAGTGGTGTACTAGCAAAAATGAGCTTCATGAGGATTTAACTGAGGATGTAAGGCATATTCACAAAGAATACAAGGAATTTTACTTTTACATAATTGCAATATTATCATTTAGGAGGTGATACAGAGTAATGAGGTTGTCTGTCACATGAACTACTGTAATACTGCCACACTTTCTTTTGTTTGGTTTCAGGGAGCATGGTCTAAAATTACCAAAAGAGGTAAGTTTGTTGTTATTTGAGAAGCATGGCTAGCTCTAACCTCCACCCAGCTGTGCCTGTTGTGTTGCTCCATCATGCCGAGTTGAACTCCATTCGGTTCAGCTGTCCATACAGATGGCAACAGTGATCTAATCCGTCAAACCCACGATACACCAGAGTGGTTGTGGATGCAGAGTAACAAGATACAGAGCTACAAAGCATGTTGACAATTCAGTGGATTTATTAATGGCACGAAGAAAAATTACCTGTGGATTTGAGTGAAATACAAAAGTAGTCTAAACAACTCAAAGTCTTTGAATTTGACTCCATTGTCAGTTCTTTATTTTGCAATGGATACCCCGCTGACCCAGGCCACTATTATCCAAGTTGTTATATTTATTATTGAGTTCTTATAGAGGGCGGCACGGTGGTGTAGTGGTTAGCGCTGTCGCCTCACAGCAAGAAGGTCCGGGTTCGAGCCCCGTGGCCGGCGAGGGCCTTTCTGTGTGGAGTTTGCATGTTCTCCCCGTGTCCGCGTGGGTTTCCTCCGGGTGCTCCGGTTTCCCCCACAGTCCAAAGACATGCAGGTTAGGTTAACTGGTGACTCTAAATTGACCGTAGGTGTGAATGTGAGTGTGAATGGTTGTCTGTGTCTATGTGTCAGCCCTGTGATGACCTGGCGACTTGTCCAGGGTGTACCCCGCCTTTCGCCTGTAGTCAGCTGGGATAGGCTCCAGCTTGCCTGCGACCCTGTAGAACAGGATAAAGCGGCTAGAGATAATGAGATGAGATGAGATGAGTTCTTATAGTTATTGAACTATTTGGCTGGTCCGTTGTATTTATTCATTCATTCATTCATCTTCAGTAACTGCTTTATCCTGGTCAGGGTCTTGGTAGATCTGGAGCCTTTCTCAGGAACACTGGGTGCAAGGCAGGAGAATTAACCCCAGATGGGACACCAGTCCATCACAAGGTGGCCAGTTGGATTGAAGGGGTTTCATCCAGACCTCACTAACAAAATAAATTGACCTATTTGTTCAAGTGGAAATTGCAGACTTGTAAAATGGTCAATTTTCACCCAAAATGAACATACTGGTTAAAGGTTGCAATAGTGGACTTATTGATTGATTTGTAGTGACAGCTAAACACTTACCGAGTTGTGAATCTAGTCTGGACTGAGAGTTGGCACACAGACTCCCTGCCAAACCTAACCTGTAACAGGAGGCTAGGAGCCCTGGCTGAAGGAACTGGAGATGGAGGAGGGGGATGTGTTGAAAGGAGGGAGGGAGGGAGGAATGGGCTGCTAACCAGAAGAGATGAATGAAAGAGAAGAAGGGCTCGCAGAGCGTCCGGGGAATTGTTTGAGGGGAAACAGTGTCCGTTTGTGGCCAGTGATAATACTTTCCATTCAACAGGGCCTCGCAGTGCACCGATTCCTCTGATTGCAGCCTGGCGCCCTGCTGGCGAGGCTCAGTGCTGAAATTAAATCCACTCTGTACAGTTATAAATTATAAGCCTCTATAAACAACACCGCCACAGGGAACAGAGTAAGACTCAAGAAGAGAAGCTGATTATTGAAGACAACAGAGAGAACTGCGATACAAGTGCGACACTTACTTTAACCTCCATTAGGACTCATCTGGTAAATCATCTGGTTTCTTAATTATTGGTTGTCGCACAAACTCTAAAACAGCAAAACAACTTCAAAAGGCAATATCAATTATTGATCAATAAGAAGAAAGACAAAGAACTAAGGAAAACTCCTCGTGTTGCAAAATGGCAATGTCCTCCTCCACAGAATCTGGATTCCAAAGTTTGAGATAGGCTAACTGAACCAGTGACCTGAAACACTTTGGCTCAGCAGAGGAATGGCCCAGTTGCCATATTCACACACTCACACACACACACACACACACACACACACACACACACACACACACACACACAAAAGCTCCCACACACTCCAACTGACACAGCTCTGCCGTCTGCTTGTCTATTTTTTCTCTTTTTTATTGAGACCTTTGATTTTATTTGAGTTACAACAAATATTTGACAAGAATAAAGCTGTCTAAAAGTCTAACTAATGCCTATAAAGTATACAGTGTCTATTAAGTATACACCCAAAACAATTTAAGGATGTCCTCCATTTAAACAGAATCTCAGCAAAATAGGAAAACAACATATTTCATCTCTGTAGATGTCTCAATAGATCTGATCAGCTTTCAACAAGAAGTCAGTCTTCCAATTTCCATTGACTTAGACTCACAGCGCCTCTACAGGTCTTCCCTGGAACTGCGAGTGAAGGAGAAACGCTGGTTTGCTGTGTAAGGTCAAATCAACTGTAGGAAATGGCTGGTGAAGCTAAAGGTAACGTGACAGCGAGTAAGCAAAAGCAGGGGCTGACGTTAGCCCAACCTGCTGCCTCAGCCATCTCCAGATAACAACAGCATATTTTCTCGGGAGCCAATGTTTAACTAAATCAACATGGGGCAAAGCAGGAGCAGACGAGCCAGAAGAAAGTGCACATTGCTTCAGAAAGCTAATCTGGCCTGAACCTGCTTAAGGAGATCATGCATGACTGCATTTTCTGGCAAACTCTACAAGATGCCTTGCAGTTTGGGTCAGTAACCACAAAACAGGTAAAAGCAAACAAACAATCAGATTGAAACAAGGGATTCCAAGCCCAAATACTTCACTCGTTCACACATTTGCCACATCAGATACTGTTTACCGTGCTGGATTGCTTTTCTGATGTCTGTTGTTCTGTTAGCATGTGGTAGTCACTCCATGGTGTTTAACAGATTAGTTCAGTATGAACTCCATACTGGTACAAACTGGTTTATTCTGGTCATTACTTGTCTGACACTGGTTTGAGCTGGTTAATCAGCATTGATTATTAAACAAACACAATCTGGTAAAACTGGACTTACTGGTTGCTTGCTTGTAACCAGTATGTATTGTGTTTGTCAAACTGTTTTAAGCCTTTAGAGAACCAGGTTTGAGGTTATGTCTATTTCAATACAGAGCATGCTTCTGTTGATTAGCTGAGAGGTTCGATGCTACACAGCTAGTGCCCGCAGTGGTTTGTAGGAAATGGAGCAAATGCTTTTGTGTGTAGGTGCACGGAGCAGGGAGAAGGCAGCTTGAAAGCATATGTTTTAATGGTTTCGTGGGCCTGCTCTTGTTTCCTGCCTTAGGATGAGACCTGTCAGTTCACATAGCCCATGACATGCAGCAGCAGCGGAGGGAAAAAGAAAGAGAGAGCGATAGGATCATGTTGTAAATGCTTGACTTTTGCCAAACTAAAAATTGCTTCTGGTGTGTTCTGTTTTAGGTTTGATGCACAAAAAAAAGAAGAAAAAATGTACATGGGATTCTTCATTAAAAAAAAAAAAAAACCAGCCTTTGTTAAATCTGATGGCAGTCAATGGTGCGTTATGTGGCCGATGCTCACAATTAGCGTCAATAAAGCCTCCTGCAGGGATCGAGAAGAAACAGTGCAGCCTTTATTCTCGGTGACCCTGGGCTTCCAGCCCCACAGTGTCTCGCCCATGTCTGTCACCTGTCCATCCAGGTGTGGCTGAGAGCCACAGGTCCACACAGAGAGGCTTTGTAAGCCACAATGAGGCCATCGGGTCTCGGATCAGCTAGCTAGTTAGCACCGTATCCCAGCTGTCCCTGGGGCTCTTTTCCTCTTTCAGATCCAAAACAATATCACCTTTTTCCCTTTTCACAGAGACGAAATAAAAACAAAGGTTTAGGCATCAAACACCAAACCCACCAGTTTAGTGTATGACTTGCTTTAATAAACTTTGTGACATCAAGACTCAAGGAGGGAAAGCTTTGGTTCAACAACTCTGTGACCGAAACCATCTCCCATGTGATGAAATGAAAAGGCTGTCTGCTGTGTAATCTTCTGAAAGAGGTCATGAGTGTGAAAATGTTCTTAGTATACCATCCAGGCTAATTTCACAAAGGAAATCAAACAGGATGTACTAAGAGCTACACGGTGGACAGCAACAGACTTGTTCTAAACATGTTGTGGCCTATCATCTGACACAAAACAAGACGATTCTACAGCCTCGACCCACATGAAAAACCACACTTCCTTTTCAAACTGCTGCAAGCCATCTGTGACCTGTCGATTTAACGATCATGTCTGGTTGAGGATATAAAGAGATGTACGTTTGTTGTGTGAACTTATCATCAACACCTGCTACTTTTTGAAGGAAAGGAGACCGCTCACTGTCAAACACGGTGAACTTGGTGAGTTTCTCAGAGGTCCAATCTCCAGCACATCCCGTTATAGTTACACATTACATTTGGTGCTGCACCACATGCCTGTGTGGGACTGTTGTGGTAATAAATGGTTTGTGTTCCTGCTCTTATGCATGCTACAGTTCTCTCTCTTACAAAAATCCTCAGTTCACATCTCTGACTTCACAAACTGACATCGGAAGCCATAAGCATAGAACAAACCCCACCAACTGCCTAGATGCCCTCACATACCTGTCCCACTGTCCCATGCTCCATTCTGTCTTTCTTGTGACCAACTTTTCTCCTACATGCCACATCATGGATCCTTTCCATGGGACAGAAAAAGCCTTAGAGTTATTACATACATATATTACACTTGGCTGTCAAATGCATCATTACAAACAGAATGAGCAAAGGACCTTAGTGGTCCACCATCTGGCTTTAATGTTGCAACTCAAGTACCCTTTGTCACATTTGAGCAGAGTGAGAACTACAGAGCATGCACAAAGATGATTAGAAAGGATCGCTATTAGAAATGGTGGTAGTCCAGAGCACAGAAACAGGAAATGCTCCATGTACATGTAGACTTTACATACACATGAACTAAGGTTTATGACATGACTAAGATATTCATGACAGGGTTTATGCCATTGCAAATATTACTCAAGTGTCACTTGCCATGCTGATATGCCATACTCCTACCTCATCTATGAATAAGGTTCTACCAAATACAGAATACTTGTCCTGAAATGTTTCACAAGATTTTGTATATCCTATTTGGAAGGGACCTACTGTAAAATCACTCCTGGTGTAATACCGGAGGAAAAAAAAAACTGCTTCACCTCTTTCCTCCTTTGTCTTGGTCGCTACACATCAGAAGACCCCATAAAACTCTACGAAGGCATGTAATTTTTGGACCATTTCAAAGGGAGGTCAGGATGGTATGTAAGAAGGCACTTTGCCTAGGCTAAAACAACAGTCAAGCGGGAGCCGCCACAGTCGCATCTGCATCCAATTACGCACCACATCCTAGCAGTCATCCAAAGTAACGAGAACAGCACGGCAGAGACTGTGGCTTGGGGAGTAGTGTCAAATCTGGGTTGCCGTGTACAAGAGCAGAGATTGTTCATTAGTACAGATGACAAGACGAAGAGATGCCAGATATGTTTTTTTTTGTTGTTGTTGTTTTTTTAGCATTAGGTGACATCCAAATCTCATCTGACCTGAATTGGCCATACTTGGTAATATTTGTGAACTCACTCATTTTGATGTATGTATGTTTGTATTGTCTGGGAGTCTCATGGATTGGCTGGTTTTAGGCTGACTATATATACAGTGATTCAGTTTTCTCAGTCACTCTGTATAACATGATAAACCTGTGCATTACAAAACACATACAGAAGTTAATCTGCATTTAAAAACAACTGTCCATGTGGCAAATGCTGGTCAGCATCTGTCATGGTTTTGTGGTTTAATATAACTCTGTTAGCATGTGACTCAGAGCAGTGTTTCTCAATCTGGCAGTCCCGATGAGTAGCCTGTTTCATGTGTCATTGAGAGAGAGAGAGAGAGAGAGAGAGAGAGCTCTGTTGTTGCATGCAGTCGCAGAATAGATTCCCATATGACACTTAACACCCAAAATCCGAGCCACTGATTGACACAGCATGATAAAAAGAGACATGATTATGAGACACAAGTTCATTGTTACGTTTATGTCAAACTTGTATAAGAAGTCTGCACGTGTATCAAGTTATTCCGCGGCACGTTGGTGTAGTGGTTAGCACTGTCGCCTCACAGCAAGAAGGTTCTGGGTTTGAGCCCAGTGGCCGATGGGGGCCTTTCTGTGTGGAGTTTGCATGTTCTCCCCATGTCTGTGTGGGTTTCCTCTGGGTGCTCTGGTTTCCCCCACAGTCCAAAGACATGCGGTTAGGTTAATTGATGGCTCTAAATTGACCATAGGTGTGAGTGTGAATGGTTGTTTGCCTCTATGTGTCAGCTGTGCGATGATCTGGTGACTTGTCTAGGGTGTACCCCACCTCTTGTCAGCTGGGATAGGTTCCAGCTTGCCTGCGACCCTGCACAAGATAAGCGGTTACAGGTAATGAATGGATAGAATGGATTGAGTTATTCCTTGATAATAAGAACAGCAAGTATGCAAGTTAAACAGGGGGTACAATTTGAGTACAAGTCCCTTATTGGGACATTTATCAAATTAATAAGAAAGATTGCACTTGCTTCCTGCATTTACAGTCCCAGGAACAGTGTAAAAAATGGGGAAAAACCCACTGTACTGTTAAATAGTAGACCTGATGGTAGGTAGATTTGATTTGGGAGGAACATTTGAACAATGATCTGAGAACTTTATGAGCGTGGCCTATTCTACTCAGCATGGATCAACACCTTACTACCATCCAACCTGTTACGCAATTCGAGCAGATTTATATGCCCTAAAGATGTCTTTATACACCGATCAGCCATAACATTAAAACCACTGACAGGTGAAGTGAATAACATTGATGATCTCATTACAGTGGCACCTGTCAAGTGGTGGAACACCCTTCTGTTTTAGCTAGCATGAATGTTTTAAACAGTTTGTGCTACAGTAGCTCTTCTGTGGGATTGGACCATATGGGCTAGCCTTCGTGCCCCGTGCAAATCAATGAGCCTTCTACACCCATGACCCTGTCGCTGGTTCACCGGTTGTCCTTCCTTGGACCACTTTTGGTAGGTAGTAACCACTGCATACCTGGAACACCCCACAAAATTGGCCATTTTGGAGATGCTCAGGCCCAGTCATCTAGCCAACACAATTTGGCCCTTGTCAAAGTCACTCAGATCCTTATGTTTGCCTATTTTTCCTGCTTCCAACACATCAACTTCAAGAACTGACTGTTCTTTTTCTTCCCCTTGACAGGTGTCACTGTAATGAGATACTCAATGTAATTCACATCATCTGTCAGTGGTTTTAATGTTATGGCTGATTGGTGTATATTCAAAGTTTATTCTGAGATGATAGACCCCTGGGGTGTTTACCTCTTTAGACCAGTTTGCTTTGGCAGATAAGAGCACATCAGTCAGACTCTGGTGTGGACCAAAGTAACCACTCCAAGACATTCAAACATAATGGTGTTGTTCCACTTGCAAGAGAACTTTAGTGAGTATGAAAGTGATTCGACCCTGGATTTAGGACAAGACATGCTTTGTTAGGGATTTTTGTTGTGTTGCCATCAAGTTTGCATGTTTTTTACACAGACAAACTGTTAGTGAATCAGGCAGCCAGTGTGGTCACAGAAAATGTCTTCATTCACACACCAATGCACTCTAAGAAAAGCTTCACGCAGCAGGCCTGCTCTTGTGAAATGTTTCTTTCCTAATTTCACTCTGGAGGCACTGACCTATTTGCATCTGAGTAAGATGCACTCTAACTCCTCTGCTCAATTTATACACCTTCAGCAGACACGCACATACACTTTTTTTAACACCTCATTCATAAAAAAAGAACACACACTCTCAAGATGCTTGTTTTAAGCACTATAAAGATATCTTCGCAAATTCAAGCTTTACAATGAAGTGGTCATATCTTGAGACTATACATGAGTAAGATTATGGCTTGCCACAAATCATATTAACCGTCAAGGGAGTTGAAGGCTGTGCAGTATTTATTTCTATTTGTGGTCATTAGTCTAAATAGGGAGAGCCCAGCGTGAGAGACAGAAAGAGCAGGATGTGGGGGTGTGAAGTGTTCATCATGAGAAATGTTGGAGGGGTGAGTGTGTGAGGAATTAGTCATGCTTCAACTCATAGTACAAAGTTAGCCATGAGAAAAATCCACAATTTGTCGATGTATACATTTGAAGGTAGACAACAGGGTACTATTTGGAGGCTGCAAGAAGAATTACAGATGTGTGGCAGCAGGATGGAAGTAGTGATGACTGTGAGATACATCAGCATTGTACAAACATGTGTGGGTGTGTATGTTTCTATAAACAACAGGATAAATAAATGTGTGAGAAATCTGGTTTGTGAGTTCAGGATTAGGAGTTCGCATCTCCCCCTGTGTGAGACTCATTAATGACTCATAACATGGAACTCCCAAAGGAGGTCACACTCCCCCTCCAGTGGCATGAGAATCGCCCTGGCTGAACTGTTTCCTTTTCGCCACTATCATACTTCACAGATACATAGTCATACTTGTGCACAAATACCCCAACCTCCACTTCCTGTGCTCCTAGAAACCCAGGAAGACCCACCCTGACACTGCAGCCTTATCTAAACACCCATCAGCTCAATGACTGGTTCTTTTAATCTCAAAATCATATGGCACTGCAGTGTTTACGGGACTGGAGATATAAATGCGACCCACTTCACAACCTCCACCATCCATCTGTCCACATCCAGAGGAAGGGAGGCCTGAAAGGGGTTACCCATGTGGCTGTGTAGCCATGTAATCAAGAGTTCAAGTGGGAAAAATGAGAGATAGGCTTGGTCAAAATCCAACTACCATGAAACTCTTCATTTACGTCTAGTGCTAATGTGTTAATATTGGGATGTATACATTTATAAGGAGGCTAGTGATCTGGCTGGTTGTCAGGGGTCTCATTTGTTTCACAAGCCAGAGTATTAACAAACATGCACACTTTGATGAAGTGTGCGCTCTAATTTTGTTGTTGTCAGAAGACACGTATCGAGAGTGTCGATTCCACATCATTTTAAGTATGGGCTAAATATTTAGACAAGACCTTCTGTCAGGGGGTATGTGTGTGTGGCCTCAGGATGAAGAGAGAATGACAAACTGGCCTTGAAGTGACAAATGAGAGAGATGTTGGACAGCTGGCGACCCCACACGCATGTCTCCAGTCTGCCGCAACAGAAAGAAAAGATGCTGCGATGTTTCTGGCAAACAAACAAGTTTGAGTTGATGAGTGACTCTTCTGTTGCGGCTGTTGGAGTTCAAACAACAACAATGTGTAACCAAATAAGTTAGTGGAAAGTGGTATGGGGATCACCTAGCAACTAAGAACATAATAACAATGGTAACTAACTCAAGGTTCACAAATGCCCTTTGTTTGAAAGACCCCATTTGTCTTTACCTAAACAGTAGAAGTTTCTCAGTTGAGGCATAATGAACCCCTCTTACTCAGTGTTTCTTTAATGCCACATCACAATAAATGTCCACTGTAGGGTATTTCTTTTTCAGGAACAAATGAAGGAATATTCAAAGCACTGCTGTGTCTTTTCCTGCAAAGCATCTCACAATTGAAGCATCCATGTCTTCCCAGTTCAAATTTACAATCTAATTTCCATACAAAACTGCACAAACTGTTCCCAAGACTACTTTTTTTGTTCGTTTTAAAGGAAAGGGTTGTCACACCACATACTGACGATGTTTATTACCATTTGCAGATTTTTTTTCAATTTTTTAAAATTTTAATTAATTTCTGAAGGCATCTTTGCTTTACAACATTTCCTTGCATGTGTCTAAGACTTTTGCACACAACTATACAGTTAGATCCATATTTGGACACTGACACAAATTTTGTTTTTTTACCTGTTTACTGAAACATATTCAAGTTATAGTTAGATAATGGACATGGACATAAATTCCAGACTTTCAGCTTTCATTTGAGGGTATCCACATTAAAATTGGATGAAGGGTTTAGGAGTTTCAGCTCCTTAACATGTGCCACCCTGTTTTTAAAGGGACCAAAAGTAATTGGACAATTGACTCAAAGGCTATTTCATGGGCAGGTGTGGGAAATTCCTTCGTTATGTCATTCTCAATTAAGCAGATAAAAGGCCTGGAGTTGATTTGAGGTGTGGTGCTTGCGTTTGGAAGATTTTGCTGTGAAGAAAACATGCGGTCAAAGGAGCTCTCCATGCAGGTGAAACAAGTCATCCTTAAGCTGCGAAAACAGAAAAAACCCATCCGAGAAATTGCTACAATATTAAGAGTGGCAAAATCTACAGTTTGGTACATCCTGAGAAAGAAAGAAAGCACTGGTGAACTCATCAATGCAAAAAGAACTGGATGCCCACAGAAGACAACAGTGGTGGATGATCGCAGAATAATTTCCATGGTGAAAAGAAACCCCTTCACAACAGCCAACCAAGTGAACAACACTCTCCAGGAGGTAGGCGTATCAATAGCCAAATCTACCATAAAGAGAAGACTGCATGGAAGTAAATACAGAGAGTTCACTGCACGGTGCAAGCCACTCATAAGCCTCAAGAATAAAAAGGCTAGATTGGACTTTGCTAAAAAACATCTAAAAAAGCCAGCACAGTTCTGGAAGAACATTCTTTGGACAGATGAAACCAAGATCAACCACTACCAGAATGATGGAAAGAAAAAAGTATGGCGAAGGCGTGGTACAGCTCATGATCCAAAGCATACCACATCATCTGTAAAACACGGTGGAGGCAGTGTGATGGCTTGGGCATGCATGGCTGCCAGTGGCACTGGGGCACTAGTGTTTATTGATGATGTGACACAGGACAGAAGCAGCCGGATGAATTCTGAGGTATTCAGAGACATACTGTGTGCTCAAATCCAGCCAAACTGATTGGTTGGCATTTCATAATACAGATGGACAATGACCCAAAGCATAAAGCCAAAGCAACCCAGGAGTTTATTAAAGCAAAGAAGTGGAATATTCTTGAATGGCCAAGTCAGTCACCTGATCTCAACCCAATTGAGCATGCATTTCACTTGTTAAAAACTAAACTTCAGACAGAAAGGCCCACAAACAAACAGCAACTGAAAACCGCTGCAGTAAAGGCCTGGCAGAGCATTAAAAAGGAGGAAACACAGCATCTGGTGATGTCCATGAGTTCAAGACTTCAGGCAGTCATTGCCAACAAAGGGTTTTCAACCAAGTATTAGGAATGAACATTTTATTTACAATTATTTAATTTGTCCAATTACTTTTGAGCCCCTGAAATGAAGGGATTGTGTTTAAAAAATGCTTTAGTTCCTCATATTTTTATGCAATCATTTTTGTTCAAACCATTGAATTAAAGCTGAAAGTCTGAACTTCAACTGCATCTGAATTGTTTTGTTCACAATTCATTGTGGTAATGTACAGAACCAAAATTAGAAAAATGTTGCCTCTGTCCAAATATTTATGGACCTAACTGTATGTATGTATCTAGTGTAGCATCTATCATCTCTGGAAATTCTTTAGCATCCTATAAAGCTAAACTCTTCAAACATTATGTGCTTTTATGTGAATCGATGCAAGTCAAAACAGGTGATTTTCTGATTATTCTGAAGTATTTGTACAACTTTTACAACACTCACAGTTCGCTTTTGTGGCCTAGTTAATCATAATCATATTCCATAAAGGAGGAGGGAACAGAGAGGAAGCCAAGCGTTCCACACCTCTGTGGCCGGTGCATCAGGTGGGCTGCATCTGCAGTGGTACTAGGGCTTGACACATTTCCCCAGGGGCAACTTACATCACCAGGCCAGCTGAGTCATCTGTTACCACATCCTGAAAACGGCTAAGATTCTGTTCTACAATGTGCTGTTAGTGCTGGGACACCAAAGTGCCACAGATCTAAACCCCCAGCATGTGTTGCAAAGGACTAGTGCTAATATGGATGTTTAAAAGTAGGTACAGTGTCACTGGTGGAGCCATTTTTACAAGACAGAAAGGTGGACTGTATTGGGATACAGGGATGAGATTGGGATGTGCTTGCATTGCAGATGATGTATCCATCCATCCATTATCTGTAACCGCTTATCCTGTACAAGATCGCAGGTAAACTGGAGCCTATTCCAGCAGACTATGGGCAAGAGGCAGGGTACACCCTGGACAAGTCGCTAGATCATCACAGGGCTAACACATAGAGACAAACAACCATTCACACTGACGTTCACACATACGGTCAATTTAGAGCCACCAGTTAGCCTAACCTGTATGTCTTTGGACTGTGGGGGAAACTGGAGCACCTGGAGGAAACCCACACAGACACTGGGAGAACATGCAAACTCCACACACAAAGGCCCTCATCGGTCGCTGGGCTTGAACCCAGGATCTTCTTGCTGTGAGGCGACAGTGCTAACCACTACACCACCGTGCTGCCCACAGATCATGTACTAAAGCTAAATTTGACCAGTTAGCATTAAGCAAATTGGTTACTAACTGACCTTTGTTAGCATCAGCATCAGAAATCACCGAATAGTAGCTGATCTGTTTTTCTGGGTCAAAGTCTGTTGCAGCTGGCCAGGATCATTCCAGAAATTATCTGTACAGCTGCCATCAAAACCCTCACATGGCATTAAGGGCACATGGTTATGATAAAGCCCCGCTCTTCTCACCCTCTTGCTGAGCAGTTCTACTCTTCTGATACTGAGGAGTAGAGCAAGTGGCACTGATATCTCTATCACAGTAGTGTCTGGGTCCATGTCTGCATTCCTGTTCTTCTTCTCTGGTTGTCCATGCTTTCTACATCATAATCACACAAAGCATCAAAAGTTTATGAATGGTAAAGCTTTATACCAGAATGAATATCATTTACATGAAAGATATGATTCTTTGAAAATCAGTACCTCCTTTCTCCTGCATGGAGGTCCAAGCCCGCAGGCATTATGCCCAAAGGCTGCTACAACTTTCAGAGGCAACAGACAAAAAAATATGAACGTGGTCACATCCTGGGAGCTGTTGAAAGAGGACAAAACTTGGCTGGAGCTTTAAGGAAGTATAGGGATGTGCTTGCCTAATAAATGAGTTGGGGTGGAGGGAGTGAGGGAATAAGATGGCAAGAGGATGGGAAAGAGTGTAAAGAAGGATAGCATCTTCAGTTGGGCTATGGGGGTTGCTGATATATGGTGTGAGTAATTCATGGCTTTAACAGCACAGTTTGTGCACCCTTTCAGTAGCATGAGCTGAACACATCACCCAGATATCTACCATGACTATGAACACAACTCCCTCACAAATGTTTTTCACAGCCTAGGCAGGGCCAGACCCTGGGGGCCCCATATCTAGGCCCTTTATTCCAAACAAGACTGCAAAGAAGATGGTTTTGTTTACTGAAAGCCCCCATAACACTCCTCTCAGATGCAGTATAATACTTTGTAAATTCAGAGCTGGCACAGCAGCCTTGGTAGCCCCAGGCACTGATTTGATGATTTTTCTTGCTGTTTGTTTGTCTTTGTTCCTGGCTGGGAAGGGTGTCTGTGGTGTGGCCCCTCTCCTTCCTCTTCTCAGGGCCCAGTCTTTCCCCGCACTAAATGATCCTTTCATTTCCTCCCTGACTCCTCTGCCTTGAGGCGTCTCCTGGGTTCCATGGCCCTCGCCTCACATGTGAACATCACAGCTCATCTTTGACTGGGCAGATCCTCTATAGTAAATGCGCCACGCACTAATGCTTCCTGTCTAGATCAGGGTTGCGTGAGATGGTCCAAGATACCACTGCCAGACCAAGTGGTCTTGACGTGGTGAGGAGCACCAAGCATGAAAACTCAACATCGTCCAAATGCTTGGTCTGTCTGCAAAGTGATTATGTCCAGCCCACTCCAACCCCCCTCTACCTTTCTTAGTTGAGCTCAGCTCTTTTCATTCAGCCACCACACACCATCCTACAGCCCCCACAAATCTTTCTTTCCTCTGAGACCTGACTGCGGAACTGACATAGGAAGTCCCTTAATAGTTACCAAACTTTCAGGGGAGCTACATGCACTTTGTGAGGACTAAACATGTGTTTAGAGGAGACAACATCAGCAATCACCACTTGACCTCTGCAAAGACCCAGCCTCTCCCCCCCCCCCCCGCCCCACAAAAGGAGACTCGAAGCGGTTAATATAATCAAGTGAAAGCATAAACCTGGCAAGGAGGCACAGAAAGCTTGCCCAGTTCCAGATGCAAAAGCAGACAACGCTAAGACTCGGCTGTAAAAAGGGGAGTCGATAGCCTTTGCTCAAGGGGTATAAAGAAGAAAACATGCAGCTGTAACCAACAGGCACATATAACAAGCCCAAACACAATGAACTTTAAATGAACAATAGATCACAGTAACGATACAAAAACACAGACTACAGAATGCAGAGAAGAAACTGTGAATCAGCATGCTCGTTGAAAAAATGCTTGCACGTATACACACGCAAACACACTATCAGATGTTTGTCCCCTGGGCAGGAAAATGATTCTCTACAGATGTGCAAGCATGAAAAAGAAAAATAGTTTGGAGGTGGAAAGTGGTTGGGTGGACATAGAGGAAAGGGTGAGAACAAATTGCTTATGTCTGTGAATTCATATTTAATGTGTGAATAAGATGTTCAAAGAAAACAGAGAGTAATAAGTAACAACTACAAACATCCTGCAAATCTCCCTCCCATGGGAAAACCATTCTCGTCATTTTTTATTAAGCCCATGCCCCTGTGCCTCTGGTGCCTATTATTTATAACAGATGAATCAGAACTGTGAGAAAACTCTTCCAGACAGAAGCCTTTCCTTTACACTGATCTAGGAGTGGCTTAATAAAGACTAGTATTAACTTTAACCAATGCGGCTAAAACACAGAAGTGGTCACAGGTCAGTGTACAAGGGCAACTTCCCTAAACACACAAAACATCATCCTTCAATGCACACAATCTCATCCATGTTGTCCTTCATGCATTCCATCGAAGTGAAGGACTGAATGGGTGAATGGAAAAAAAAGTGGACGTGTCCAAAAAAATCCTTATGAGGTGACAAATCAAATGATGAATTTGGTTTAGTGTGGAAAAGGTAACGCATAACCATTTGAGAGTCATTACTCATCATAGGATATTACTCAGGCACAGATGTGTAACACAATCACACACATAACAGAACATTTATTTATCACTGCCTCTCCTATCTGCCTCATCAAAGTTTAGTCATTGTGATTAGCAGCTGAGGAGACGCTAATAGAAATACCAGGCTCAGGGTCACTTTTTCAAATTTTTACTAAGCTTAGTTTAGTTGAAAGTACATAACTGCTCAAGGATAAACAACATGTTTTCTGTGGTGTGGACTAAGCATCCATCCATCCATTATCCATAACCACTTATCCTGTGCAGGGTCGCGGGCAAGCTGGAGCCTATCCCAGCTGATTGTGGGCGAGAGGTGGGGTACACCCTGGACAAGTCGCCAGATCATCACAGGGCTGACACATATGGCCCTTTTCCACTACCCTTTTTCAGCTCACTTCAGCTCGCTTCAGCTCACTTCAGCCCGACACGGCTCGCGTTTCGACTACCTCAGAACAGCACGACTCAGCTCGCTTCAGCCCTGCTTAGCACCCAAAACTCACACGGTTTTGTGCCGCTTTTCCACTACAAATGCGGCTGAGTTGGGCTGAGCCGTGCTGTGCTGAGTTGGGCTGAGTCGAGCTGAGTGGGGCTGTTGGGGTTGCATTTCGACTACAACCGCACTGAACCGTGCTGGCTGGAAGTGGGTGGACACATTGGGTGGAGTTAGCGAAAGTGGGTGGACGTCACGTGATGTCGTTAGGCGGCGCAAACAGTGACATCAGTGATCTTTTAAGCAGTAGTCTCACGACCCGGATAGTAAACAATAAACATGGAGTCATTAGTGTTGCTGGTCTTGGTGCTGTGGCTTGTTGTCACCGACAACGCCAACAGATACTGGCAAGAGCGTATAGATGAGGCGAGGTGCATAAGGCTTCAGAAAATCTCGTAATTCTTCTTCTTCCGGGTTTACGGTGTTTACAGATCCCAGCGTGCTTGCGGGCCGTGTGTGGGCATGTGAGGACACTCCTCCTCACCAATCAGTGCACAGGGGAGTGTCTCCTCACGCCCCTAGCCGCACTCGGCTCGGTTTGGCTCGCTTCAGCCCTACTCCAAAACCGTGCGAGTTTTGGGTGCTAAGCAGGGCTGAAGCGAGCTGAGTCGTGCTGCTCTGAGATAGTCAAAACGCGAGCCCTGTCGGGCTGAAGTGAGCTGAAGCGAGCTGAAGTGAGCTGAAAAAGGGTAGTGGAAAAGGGCCATTGGAGCAGGGCTGAAGCGAGCCAAACCGAGCTGAGTGAGGCTGGGGGCGTGAGCAGACACTCCCCTGTGCACTGATTGGTGAGGAGTGTCCTCACATGCCCACACACGCCCCGCGAGCATGCTGGGATCTGTAAACGCCGCAAACCCGGAAAAAGAAGAATTACGAATTACGAGAATTTCTGAAGCCTTATGCGCCTCGCCTCATCTATACGATCTTGCCAGTATCTGTTGGCATTGTCGGTGACAACAAGCCACAGCACCAAAACCAGCAACACTAACGACTCCATGTCCTCCATGTTTATTGTTTACTATCCGGGTCGTGAGACTACCGCTTAAAAGATCACTGATGTCACTGTTTGCGCCGCTTAATGACATCACGTGATGTCCACCCACTTTCGCTAACTCCACCCAATGTGTCCACCCACTTCCAGCCAGCATGGTTCAGCGCGGTTGTAGTCGAAATGCAACTCCAATAGCCCCGCTCAGCTCGACTCAGCCCAACTCAGCACGGCACGGCTCAGCCCGACTCAGCCGCGTTTGTAGTGGAAAAGCGGCAATAGAGACAAACTACCATTCATACTCACATTTACATCTATGGTCAGTTTAGACCCACCAATTAACCTAACAGCGGCATGATGGTGTAGTGGTTAGCACTGTTGCCTCACGGCAAGAAAGTTCTGGGTTCAAGCACAGTAGCCAACAGGGGCCTTTCTGTGTGGAGTTTGCATGTTCTCCCCATGTCCAAATGGGTTTCCTCCAGGTGCTCCAATTTCCCCCACATTACAAAAGCATGCAGGTTAGGTTAATTGGTGGCTCTAAATTGACTGTAGGTGTGAATGATTGTTTGTCTCTATGTATCAGCCCTGCAATGATCTGGTGACTTGTCCAGGGGTACCCCACCTCTCGCGCATAGTCAGCTGGGATAGGCTCCAGCTTGCCCATGACCCTGCACAGGATAAGCGGTTACAGATAATGGATGGATGGAATTAACCTAACCTACATGTCTTTGGTCTGTGGGGGAAAACAGAGCACCTGGAGGAAATCCACACAGACACAGGGAGAACATGCAAACTCCACATGGAAAGGCCCCTGTCAGCAACTGGGCTCGAACCCAGAACCTTCTCGCTGTGAAGCGACAGTGCTAACCACTACACCACTGTGCCGTCCGTGGACTAAGCAGCAGTCCTTAAAGAGGCCATCAGATGTGAATTTTCACTGATGGATCTTTTATTACACAATGAAAAATACTTATCTTGACAAACATAATTTAGACTTCCTTTGCAGAATTTATTTAATTCAAGAGTTTCCATTTTGGCTACTGAAATGTAACACCTTGTCCAAATAGCACCTCCTAATGTCTAATGTTGACAAGAAAACTTTTTTCCTGGGGTTGGGAGGATAATTATTCATTCAAAGGGAAAAGAAAGAGGGAAAAGAAAGGATTAAATAAAAACACTGTATAAACATTTTTCCGGATGCAACTCTGCAAGCGGGGGAGATTTCCCAGTAGAAATCAGGCACTTGGAGGAAATCATTTAGCTTCGCTAAGTGCCAAATTGTATCCTTATTTTTTTCTCTGCTCTGCTCTGGCTCTGCCTTCCAAACTGGCGGTAAGTGTCCTGCAATCTTTCACCCTATGACTGTATAAACACATCTTAAAGTGCAGACATAATCCTTGTGTGGCCTTCCTCTCACCATTTCTTTCTGCGTTTGAACAATGTTCCATGAATTATCTGAAAGCGAATCCAGATCAGCGTGGAGGTGGAAGCTTAAACGGTGATATAACAGTGATACAATTGTTTTACTAAGTACACAGAATATTCATTTACTTACAGCAACAGGAAAACATGATACAGATACCTTTATTCTCCTTTCATGTCATGGAAGGTTTTAAATTATGAAGTATATATGGCAGCATGATGCCGAAAGATTTTGACAAATGAACTTTCAATGGCATTTGGACCAGAACCAAAGGTTGCATGCTAAAACCATAATGCCTTCCAAATCCTCGACTGCACATCCCACTCTAACCTTTGGAAATGACTTTTATTACACGCTGCCGTAGTGAAGCGACAATCATTGCGAATAAAAAAGCCTTCACATGGAAACTTTTCAGAAGTGCACATCTTTCTCAAAGTCTCGAACAGCTGCTGTAAGAGCTGTGGTGAAGATGGTGGAGCATAGAACAAAATGAGATTAAAAAATGGTCTTTCCTTGCCAAGCTTTTCATATCTTTACTGGAACAGTGTTTCAGTTTGAGTGTGAACTTTTGCCATATTGTAAGTTACAGGCCTAAAATACTATTGAGCATGTTCTCTAGATGCTGAAAGAATTATCATGTGTCTGTGCAGATACGTGGACACAATGATTCCTCCAAACCCTCGAAAAAAAGTGAAAACACAAAAAGAACTGGTGTGATAATGAAATACAGCAAAGGGGATGAGCTTTCACAACACTTTACAACAATCTTGTGATGATGGAGTTGACAAGTGATGATGATCTGGTGCTTATTCTTATACAAAAAAAAGTGTGTGTAGGGAGGAATTTAGGGTACATCCTATCTTGAGAAGTAGGCGAGAATGCAGGGAGGTTCACTGCATGGTTCAGGAGGTTCTGAGACTGATAGTAAGCTTCACCACATCACAAGGTATGTTAAGGACCATGGACTGTTTACCCACTGTTTTTGTTGCTGAGCTTCTCTCCTATCCCACCCCCCAAGTCTTTAAAATTTTTAAAATTATCTTTATAATTTTGGTTGCGGGCAGCACGGTGGTGTAGTGGTTAGCGCTGTCGCCTCACAGCAAGAAGGTCTGGGTTCGAGTCCCGTGGCTGGCGAGGGCCTTTCTGTGTGGAGTTTGCATGTTCTCCCCGTGTCCGCGTGGGTTTCCTCCGGGTGCTCCGGTTTCCCCCACAGTCCAAAGACATGCAGGTTAGGTTAACTGGTGACTCTAAATTGACCGTAGGTGTGAATGTGAGTGTGAATGGTTGTCTGTGTCTATGTGTCAGCCCTGTGATGACCTGGCGACTTGTCCAGGGTGTACCCTGCCTTTCGCCTGTAGTCAGCTGGGATAGGCTCCAGCTTGCCTGCGACCCTGTAGAACAGGATAAAGCGGCTAGAGATGATGAGATGAGATTTTGGTTGCCCTGGTTAAACAGTGCTGGCTTTTGAGAAGCAAACTGAATGAGAGACTCTGCCATTCTAAGAGACTCCTGCAGCAGTGTGATGACGTTTCCATAACCTGCTACCTGATTGGTTGAATATGTTCCTTGTACAGATGAATTAAAAGAAAAATTCAAATCTGCTGCAAACAAAATAATTGTCACTTTTTCACACATGAACATTTGCCTTTGATGCAAAAGTGTTCATTTACAGGATAATTTACAAGATAATTGTTCAAAAAATATACATTTTCGGATGAAAAAAACATGCAGTTTGTTTAAAGACCTTTAGGCTCAAAAATTCAGGTTTACAGCTAAGAATTATTTTTATGTCACTGCTTACCAAAAACTAATACAATTTTGAAAATTTGTATATCACATAAATGCTCACTGAATAAAATAGTTAGTTTATCAATGAAAATGTGAACACTGCATGAAGACTGTACTGAGCAACATAGTATTGAATATGAACAGGGTCTTCTTCTTCTTCCAGCTTGTCCCACTTGTGTGTGGGGTCACTGCCATCTGGACCTTGACATGTCATATTAATTGGAGCATAGTTTTTACACCGGATACCATTCCTGCTGCAACCCTCCCATTTCCGGGCTTGGGACTGGCACCAAATGGTGGCTGGGTTCCATTCACACCTATGGGCAATTTAGAGTAGCCAGTTAACCTAACTGGTGGCATGGTGGTGTAGTGGTTTGCACTGTTGACTCAAAGCAAGAAGGTTCTGGGTTTGAGCCCAGTGGCTGACAGGGGCCTTTCTGTGTGGAGTTTGCATGTTCTCCCTGTGTCTGCATGGGTTTCCTCCAGGTGCTCCGGTTTCCCCCACAGTCCAAAGACATGTAGTTAGGCTAATTGGTGGCTCTAAATTAACCGTAGGTATGAATATGAGTGTGAATAGTTGTTTGTCTCTATGTGTCAGCCCTGTGATGATCTGGTGACTTGTCCAGGGTGTACCCTGCTTCTTGCCCATAATCAGCTGGGATAGGCTCCAGCTTTCCCATGACCCTGCACAGGATAAGTGGTTATGGATGGATGGAATTAACCTAACTGCATGTCTTTGGACTGTGGGGGAAACTGGAACACCCAGAAGAAACAGACATAGGGAGAACATGCAAACTCCACACAGAAAAGCGCTGTCAGCTGCTGAGCTTGAACCCAGAACCTTCTTGCTGTGAAGTAACAGTGCTAACCATTTTGAGCAGGATATTTGAAAAAAAAAAGATTCAAAATAAAATACTCTTTAAAAGTAAGTCAAAGTCCATCCCTTGGCAGGACCTGGTCTTCCCATCCCAGTATTAACCAGGCCTTTAAGGTGCATTGGGCGGCACTGATCTCCATTTTTATAGTCCTTGGCCTCTCGGCTATTACATAGCTAGGGTTACAGGTTGGTCCTCTGGTAACCTCGAGAGTTTGACTCCCTACTCCCATCTGTATTGTGGCATTCCTCGTCAGATACCATTTTTATGATGGTCTTTGGTATGACCTGACCACGAGTAGAACTTGCGATCTTTCAGTCGAGTGGTGGATATGCTAACCACGTAGCCAACTCTTGGTCTTAAAAATAAGTAATTAACAAATAAAAATAATGGTATATTGACATTTTCGTAGTGTGACTTTCAAACAAACTTTTGCAGACTACTGGATCATAAACTTTGTCATTATCCAAATCAATGGAAATGGAAACACAATGAAGAATTTTGCTGATAGCACAAAGCTACATACTGACCGGTGAACATCCACACCTCGGTGTCCCCTTTCTTTTCTTTCTTCCTTGGTGCCCTGTTGTCACCTGACTTTGCTTCCTCATGCATGGACAGCTGAGGGTCAAGCTGCTCTGAGGATGAATTCACAAAGACTTGCTCTGTCCCTTACAACACCAGGTGAGCAAGTATCATCTTCCCTTGACAGCAGAACCATCTGTGTAAGTAACGCTCGGAGGATAATGACCCAAAACCTACAGTAGCCTGAGGGGATGCAGGTCATTCATTCTCTCAAACATCAGTTTAATCCTGCATTTAGAGAAAAAATTGCTTGGAGGAGGGGCAATGATTTGAATCAGGATGCATCATTCAAGACTGAACATCCATCCATCCATGATCTTATCTGTCAGGGTCATGGTGAAGCTGGAGCCAATCCCAGCTGACTTCGTAACAAAGGACACTGAACATACATATATATATATATATATATATATATATATATATATATATATATATATATACACACACACACACACACATATATATATATATATGTTTTATTTATATATATATATATATATATATATATATATATATATATATATATATATATATATATATATATATACACACACACATACATACAGTGGTGCTTGAAAGTTTGTGAACCCTTTAGAATTTTCTATATTTCAACATAAATATGACCTAAAACATCATCAGATTTTCACACAAGTCCTAAAAGTAGATAAAGAGAACCCAGTTAAACAAATGAGACAAAAATATTATACTTGGTCATTTATTTATTGAGGAAAATGATCCAATATTGCATATCTGTGAGTGGCAAAAGTATGTGAACCTTTGCTTTCAGTATCTGGTGTGACCCCCTTGTACAGCAATAACTGCAGCTAAACATTTCCGGTAACTGTTGATCAGTCCTGCACACCGGCTTGGAGGAATTTTAGCCCATTCCTCCGTACAGAACAGCTTCAACTCTGGGATGTTGGTGGGTTTCCTCACATGAACTGCTCACTTCAGGTCCTTCCACAGCATTTCGATTGGATTAAGGGCAGGACTTTGACTTGGCCATTCCAAAACATTAACTTTATTCTTCTTTAACCATTCTTTGGTAGAATGACTTGTGTGCTTAGGCTCGTTGTCTTGCTGCATGACCCACCTTCTCTTGAGATTCAGTTCATGGACAGATGTCCTGACATTTTCCTTTAGAATTCGCTGGTATAATTCAGAATTCATTGTTCCATCAATGATGGCAAGCCATCCTGGCCCAGATGCAGCAAAACAGGCCCAAACCATGATACTACCACCACCATGTTTCACAGATGGGATAAGGTTCTTGTGCTAGAATGCAGTGTTTTCCTTTCTCCAAACATAACATTTCTCATTTAAACCAAAAAGTTCTATTTTGGTCTCATCCATCCACAAAACACTTTCCAATAACCTTCTGGCTTGTCCACGTGATCTTTAGCAAACTGAAGATGAGCAGCAATGTTCTTTTTGGAGAGCAGTGGCTTTCTCCTTGCAACCCTGCCATGCATACCATTTGTTGTTCAGTGTTCTCCTGATGGTGGACTCATGAACATTAACATTAGCCAATGTGAGCAAGGCCTTCAGTTGCTTAGAAGTTACCCTGGGGTCCTTTGTGACCTTGCCGACTATCACACGCCTTGCTCTTGGAGTGATCTTTGTTGGTCGACCACTCCTGGGGAGGGTAACAATGGTCTTGATTTTCCTCCATTTGTACACAATCTGTCTGACTGTGGATTGGTGGAGTCCAAACTCTTTAGAGATGCTTTTGTAACCTTTTCCAGCCTGATGAGCATCAACAATGCTTTTTCTGAGGTCCTCAGAAATCTCCTTTGTTCGTGCCATGACACACTTCCACAAACATGTGTTGTGAAGATCAGATTTTGATAGATCCCTGTTCTTTAAATAAAACAGGGTGCCCACTCACGCCTGATTGTCATCCCATTGATTGACAACACCGGACTCTAATTTCACCTTCAAATTACCTGCTAATCCTAGAGGTTCACATACTTTTGCCACTCACAGATATGTAATATTGGATCATTTTCCTCACTAAATAAATGACCAAGTATAATATTTTTGTCTCATTTGTTTAAATGGGTTCTCTTTATCTACTTTTAGGACTTGTGTGAAAATCTGATGATGTTTTAGGTCATATTTATGCAGAAATATAGAAAATTCTAAAGGGTTCACAAACTTTCAAGTACCACTGTATGTATTAAAATAGGATTTTTCTCCAAACTTGATTGAAATATTTAAGCTATACAACTATGCTGGGGTCAAAATAACTATTTTGAAACAGCTTTCAATAAACATGAAACAAAACATATTTTTAGAGAGTTTGTTTTCAGAGTTATGAGGTAGACTAAATATGTTTCCCCAACTATGCTGATTGGTCAGAACATACAGTAGATAGTGTTGGATGTGCTGTTATTAGAAATATACATTTTGGCGTGGTAATGGTATCTAATGGTCTTGCATTAATTTGTTAATTAATTAATTTGTTTGCATTAATTGATTGGTTTCCTATAACAGTATGCCATCAAGTGTTTTATGCCTTGCATGATGGATACTACATTATAAAATCAAAAGAGATGGTTTGGGTGAATGGAAAATCCATCTATACTACTAAAGGCTGTCTGTCTGTCTGTCTGTCTGTCTGTTCACCTATGCAAATCGACACAGCTGGATGCACATACTCCATACTTTGCACATGGATTGGTGACACCCCAGAGGGGTCCAAGACAACTTTTTTGATTTTCCTCAACATGGGATTAGTGCTCATCAAACACACTACTCATTTCCCATAGGCTACATGCTCACGCTAACACACTGTGCGCAGCCTCAGTGGGGAATCCCCTCCCTGACTCATCTGACAGTTTCGACTGTACGGGACCTCAAAGCAGTGTTGTAGTTGAGTCACTAAACCTCGAGTCCAACTCTAGTCTTAAGTCCCCAGTGTTCAAGTCCGAGTCAAGTCCAAGTCGTTAAAGAAAATTTTGAGTCGAGACCGAGTCAAGTCCACTATTGATCTGAGTCGAGTCCGAGTCGAGTCCACTACTGACCCGAGTTGAGTCTGACACAAGCCCCGCTATCAACAGGGCAAATAACATGAGAGAGGGTTAGCACTAGCTAGTTCACCAGTTAGCAAGCAAGTCCTGCTATCAACAGAGCAACAAACATAGGGTGACCAGATGTCCCGGTTTTACCGGGACAGTCCCGATTTGGGGTTGTGTGTCCCGAGTCCCGACAAAAGTCTGTCGGGACACGAATATGTCCCGGTTTTCGCCACTCGCGACGTTTGTGACTGAGCAGCGTGGGAATCATTAGTGGAGAAATGTCTGCATTTACTATTTTGATGAATTGACAGGAATCGCAAACTTTCCTGGTTACTGCCCCCTGGTCCTGTGGCATGGGTGTTTATTTAGCCACATTATTCCAGACAACAGAACGTGTTGCCATGCAACAATAAAATAAACATTAACTGGCGCGAATGTTCTTTGTTTAGCAGCTAGCAGCAGTAATGCCGCAGCAATTATGCCGAAAAGAAAATGTACCTTTTCCAAAGATTTACAGGGCACCTACCCCTTCCTCCGAGAGGTGCAGAACAATGCGCACGAAGCCTACTGCACACACTGTAAGTGTTTTGTTCTTGTACTGAGTTGGGTAGCCTACTGTATGTTGCAAATGCTGTGCACTCCTGTGGGGGCTTTCCTCGGGCTGTCGCCCCTCTCCTCCTTTATTGCTGTTTTGTTTGAGTGTATATTTACGGAAGCCGCGAGAGGCCCTTCATATAATCTTTTTTTATTCACCTTGTTATCCCGAGATAATGACATAATTAATTCAGGATCTCGAGAAAACACAACTAATTCGAGATCTCGAGAAAACAAAACCGTTATTCCGAGATCTCGAGAAAACAAAACAATTATTTCATGATCTCAGCTGGATCATTGTATCTCCGTCGGTAGAGACGAAGCCGGGCCAGTCTTCTGCGGAGGTGCTGCGGACTAATTTTTAAATTATCCCTTATTAAAAGACTTAATGCAATCTCTCCCTGTGTCAACCCCTGATCAAAATATTGCCTTATTAGGTGATCGATTATTCCAGACATTCTAATGACCAAAGTTGCGTCTATACAGAATGAGAAATAGCCCCAAAGTCAGCATATCACAAGTCTCTTGGCGTACCTGAATGAACCATTTCTCAGCTGTTTACTCGAGATCATGAAATAATTGTTTTGTTTTCTCGAGATCTCAGAATAACGGTTTTGTTTTCTCGAGATCTCAAATTAGTTGTGTTGTTTTCTCGAGATCCTGAATTAATTATGTCGTTATCTTGGGATAACAAGGTGAATAAAAAAAAAAAGGATTATATGAAGGGCCTCTCTCGGCTTCCGTAGTATATATTCTCAAATCACTTGTCTCTTTTTTGTTTCTGTTTAACATACCATTCTGACAGTTTGGCCATATTGCTCTGTTGAACAGCTTGTTGCACCTTCCATTAAAGTGTTTACTTTTGTACACATCTTCTTGCTTTATTCATTCAGTTGTGGGGAATGGTTAGTAAGGTTGATTCTGACCTAGGCTATGTTGAGGTCACATATCTACTTTTTAAGTTCATGCTATAGTGCATACAATTTTAGAGATATAGCCTACATGTGCATATGCATTCTTCTTGGTGTTCTCACAAACAGGTAAAATAAATCAGTTTAAATTTGGCCTATGGACATAGCCTGGCCTATTCTCAGCCATTACAAAATCTGTTGTCTGACCATAATTTAACTGATCTGTATACCACTATGCTACTAGATAACAAAATGCCTGTTTGTTTTATTTCATGTGAGATGTTGATAAATGTGAGCTTCAACAAAATGATAAGAGCACCTCTCTGAGTGTCACGTTTATGTAAAAAAAAAGGTGTGCGTGCACGAGCATGGTCACGCGCAAAAGTATCCTGGTTTCAGACTAGGGAAATCTGGTCACCCTAAACAAACAGAGTGTCCCTTACTTCTCTGGGTGGAGTCTTGCCAAATGACAATTGAAGTTCGAGGTTGTCCCTGTCATCTCCTCGATAGTTCTTCTATATATGGAACACATAGCAGTGCATTTTTTCCGGCTGCACGAGAAGTCTGTATAAGCAAAGCAGACAATCCTAAGGGTGTTCTCTCCAGGCATTTTAGCGTCATTAATGTTAGTTTGTTCCTGAACATGACGTATGAACAGGTGAATGTGCATTCTCTTGCACGAAATTAGTATAAAAATTAATGCAGATATAAATATAAATATCTTATACCAAATTATTATGGCGTGTTACAAAAATAAAGAAAAAATCAGAGTCCTCATGTCCAATTTACGAGTCTGAATGCAGTTAATGCACGAGTCCGAGTCCAAGTCCGAATCATCAGTGCTCAAGTCCAAGTCAAGTCACGAGTCCTTAAAATTAGGGCACGAGTCGGACTTGATTACTACAAGCCTGCCTCAAAGAGCATGATTCAGAGGAAATCAGGTTCACAGGCAATAACTGCTAGTTGTTTTGTAAATGAACAACACAAGTCATGCAAAAATGCTACAGTAAAATACTAACTGTTAACTGTTTTCAATAGGTCTGGGTATGTAGTGTGATTGTTTTACTTTTTTTTACTGTCTCAGCTACATAAAAGGATAAGCTGTAAACTTAGACAAGGGGGAGAAAGTGGTATGTATTGGAGTGTTATGAAGTCTTTCTGTACATGAAAGAGTGAAAATGCCTGTAAAATACATGTTACATGCACATTATAACTGGTCCATAAAAATCACTCAATTAGGAGGTGAAAGAGATGAAGAAGTGTGTAGATGACAGATGTTCTGTCACATGGTCCATGGGAAAGAGAAAAGATGCATGCTTCTTTTAACAGCAGCTGTTACGCACACATCTATACACAACGCAACACCCTGGAACTTATACCATTGTATATGCTGTCATGCACATACACACCCTAAAAATAAAAGCACTCGCACCTACACACATGGCCTTTCTTCCTGACCTAATCTCCGTTAATCACCCTCCACCTTATCAAGCCTGCCAAATGCATCTCAACGCCGCATCCTCATCAAGTCCCTCCATCTTAAGCTCTTATCCGCTGTTCTTGGCTCTTTTCCGGTCCTGTTTCATGCGTGCCGCGGGCCAATGAATCATTCCATATGCTGAAACCATTTTCTTTCCTCTCCCAGAAGCCTAGTGAAAGCTGAAAGAGCGAATCGGAGCAATAAATCTCAGCGGCTAGGCTTCGGGACGTGCCGATCAGCCGTCTCAAGGAGCCATGGGAGATAGAAAAGTCAGTCCTGCTGTTCCTCTCAGATTCTCATATCATTCTCTCCTTTTTTTTCTTTCTGGAGATTCAGAGGGAGAGGAGTCAAGACTGACAGTTAATGTGAATCGCACCTTTTCATTGATGGAGAAGGCCCTGGGGTCACGGGAGGAAGACGGACACAAGGTATAGCCAGGTGGAGAGTGAGGAAGCATAAAGGGTGGATAGAAGATCAAGAGAGCGTATCTAGGGGCCAAAGGGGTCACAGATTTAAACCACTATCAGTGTTGATGAAGTTCCTTATTGCAAAGAGACTCCCACAGGAGTGAATAAGAGCAGTGTGTGTAACAACAAACCACCTTTATGCACTAAATAACTAGCCTGGGGATCAGTCTTTCATTTCATGCAGTCGGTTCTAAAGAAAAGCTCTGTGATTCTTCTTCAGGTGCTGCTAACGGGCCATACACACCTTCTTGCACCATCTTTTTCTCTATGGTTCAAGTGTAGTGTGTTTGAGTGTAGTCTTCCTGTATGGTTTGGTGAGGAAGCCATGGCCTAAAGGTTAGAGAAGCAGCTTTCGGACCAAAAGATTGGCGGTTTGATTCCCTGGACCAGTAGAACTGGCTGAAGTGCCCTTGAGCAAGGCACCTAACCCCCAACTGCTCCCCAGGCTGCTCTAGGTACATTGCTCTGGAAAAAAAGAATCTGCTAAATGCCTTTTAATGTAATGAGTGTTCCATGTAGAAACCAACAAAATAGGTTTTACAAGGTTGTTACAACGTTTATTCTCATCAGAAAGCAGGAACCGATGACCATTTAAAGAACCAGGAATGTTACAACTGAAATGTATTTTAAAATACATTTTTGCAATCGGACTGATATTAAAAGGAGATGGCCTGCTCAATAGGACATGCTTTGCTACATAGGGAACTGAACAAGATGGTTATCCTCCACTGCCAGTGCATCTATCCTCCACTGTATAGAATCAAAACCAAAGGAAATGTTTGCTTTATGAGGTCTATCACGTTACAAGGGCACAAAAAAAGTCAATACAGCTGTCTGAGAGTTTCATCGATCTGGTGAAAGTGAGATACTGGACTGGAACTTGGTTTTGATCAGGCACTGGGGTATTGTAACTATACACACACACACTCAAATGAAGAAACATGGGTGACAGCTTCATCCAGGACATAGATAATCAAATTTCATATACGATATCCAGGATTGTGGATTGCTCTGGAGAGTGTATTGGGTGCTGTGAGATCTTTCTGTACCCTGCGATAATGTAGCACCCCTATAGTACATCTCCAAATCAAATCAGAATGACTGACTCAGGACAAGTAAATCAGGCCTCATCTCTTATCGCAATGCTGCTTCTCAAAAAAAAAAGTATGTGAGAAAGGCCAGCCATGTTGGTGTGGGCTCTACTGGAGGTATGACAGTGTGATGGGATGTGATAAAGGAAGGCGCCATACTGGTCGGAACTCCAACTGATGAGCAACCGCACTCTTACTGATAAGACAGACACACACACACACACACACGCTCAATGGCCAGCTAAAACTCCTAGGTTACTCAGAATTTAAAAGAACACCACTGCTTCACAAACTCATGAATACCTCAGTAATTAAACATCTTCTGCACTGTGGCAAAAACCTTGAAATCAAAATGTGGGGGAAAAACTGAAAAAAACCCCCCAAAAAAACAGTGGACTAGGACCACACACTCAAAGTTATACAATCACACGTGCTTTGTTTTGTCTCTTCATTCAGGACTTGCGCTGTATCTCAGCCAGGCAAGACATGGAGGTTGTAATTACTGGCACTGTGTTAGCAAACAAAGAGCTAAACATTCAAGCTTTTGTGTGGCTGCTTTTGTGGGGAAACAAACAAAAGGATGAGCTTTGTGGCTTTTTATTTAAAATCTTTAATCAGATATTGTAGCTGGACGCATGACATAAGCAGGAGCTTGTGCAAAAGTATGGCACATCAAATCAGGATGTAATCGTGCGAGTCTACCATGACGACAAGGTGAAACTGATCTGATGTGTAGATGGTTTGGATTTTACAAAATTACATAAGTCATGCAAGAAAAAAATATAGAGACTTTAACCAATGAAGGAAATTTATTCGAATGAAGGAAACACATTTGTATGTAGAAACACGCTCTGTAACTATTAAAGACATAAAAATGTGTACAGTTGCTGGTATGGTGAGGTTTATCACCAAAAATACTGAATCTCAAGTGTTCGGACATTGAAAGATCAGACTGAGAGCTTTGAATTTTGCAGTTTGTTGGTAAGCTTTAGTCTTCAAAAACCTAAAGAGAAAGTAAAATCCAGGGCCAGTGAGACTGCTTATAGCTGCTATAATGTAAGTAACTTATTTCGCAGAAATTCTACAACATAACTATAAATGGATAAAAATACCAAGTCTTGCTTTAATTTATATATATATATATATATATATATATATATATATATATATATATATATATATATATATATAATTTTATATATATATATATATATATATATATATATATATATATATATATATATATATGTATGTATGTATGTGTGTGTGTGTGTGTCTGTGTGTTGGAAAATTCTTCTTTTTCTTTCAGCTGCTCTTGTTAGGGGTTGCTACAGTGGATCATCATGAGCCACATATTTGGCATAGGTTTTACACCGGATGCCTTTTCTGACACAACCCTCCCCAATCTGTCTAGGCTTGGGTCCGGCACTAAGTCTGCACTGGCTTGTGCAACCCCAGTGGTTGGGTATTTTACCTAACCTGCATGTCTTTGAACTGTGGAGGAAACCAGAGCACCTGGAGGAAACCCATGCAGACATGGGGAGAAGATGCAAACTCCACACAGAAAGGCCCCTGTTGGCCATGAGATTCAAACCTGGAACCTTCTTGCTGTGAGTTGACGGTATGAACCACTACGTCACCATGCTGCCTTGGTGTTGGAAAATTATCTTCCAGTTTTGGTGTTGGAAAATTACTGTGGCACAAAAGGAATAAAACTCTTCAGGATATCCTGCTATTGTGAAATAATCAACTTTGGGGTTTTAACAGTGACTCCGCCATTGGTTATTTTTCCAAGAACACAACCTCAACTTTGTGAGTAGTTTACTAGAAGTACCTTCAAATGTTTGGTTCAGAGTAAACTCAACGCAAGTGTGTTTTTACCTACTTTAACTCAATAAACTAGTACATGGACATTACATGAAGGCATGAATGTAAAGTATACTTTCCCGTATACCACATATTCAAAACACAATATGAATTACTTTCACACTGGGATTAGTATTATGCAGATTCCCAAAAACCTTTCAGCTTTCAGGTATCTATCCTTTGTCCAAGAAGGTACGCAAATGCTGCCATTCATTTGTTGTTTTCTCACTCATACTCATATAGCCACTAAGAACACAATATCACCCATATATATTCATGGGCATGACATCAAACAGGACACACCCAGTGCTATACCTGAATAATACAAATCAATGGGTGCATTTTAGTTTGAGCACAACCATTCATTCCCATCATATGCTGTCATATTCAATCAAAAGTATCAGTTTAACAAAAAAACAATAGCATGATGGTTTGGAAGCAACAAATAACGACTGTGGAAAGCATAGGACCTTTCAATGAAGCATTCAGGAAACAAACAGTCCAGCAACAAGGTCACAAACTATTGTGCAGTGTTTGAACACTGGAGTTGGGCAGAATGTTGGAAAATGGTTTAATGTAATAATACAAAACCCACTTAAAAGATAATCAAATGCACAAGGCGGGGGTGAGGCTGTACATGTACTGTACTGTCTTTTGTGAGCAGTTCACAAGACTTCCATCATGGCCACAGCAGTGTTATAGTTACACATAATACATTCGTTAACAGAAAATACAGTATGTTTGGGCAAATTAGAGAAAAAAAAAATGTTACCCAAGGATAAAATTTAGCCTTAGGATAAATACATTTGAGAAGAAAAAAAAACATATGGATACAAACTGAAAACAGAGACACAAATCCAATATTAAAAATGTCACTCCTCATGATCAGAGCAAACCAGTTTTAATTTATTTTTAGTTTATTGCCAAAGAGATACATCTCTAGACACACTTTTATAATGCTCTGAACTTAATCACCTTTCAAACTTTGATTTCTAATGTGAGTGGACGATCCTACCATTAACCACATTAATAACAGCTTCTCATATCTGAACTCAGCCTGGATCAAGTTCCTCTGTTTTGTTTCCCCACTCTCTCACAGTGCTTCCTAACAATGTGGCCACAGTCAATGCAATATTGTGAGCTCACATCAACAGTCATTTAAGAGGAGTTCTTACCTTCATTATTTGTTGTCAAATGACTAATTTCCACATCCATATCTTTCCTTTAAGGAAATAATCCAGCTTTTTAGACCTGATCGCTATCCACCAGATCAGTAACATCAGTAACATATATTGAATCACCACTGACAAGAATGTTGTAGTTGTCTGTACTCTGAAAATTAATTAAAAAAACAAAAAAACAGTGTATTCACTTATAATGGAAGTCGATGGGTAGTTGATGACTACAAATAAATCATCAATGGAAGATGAAAATAATAATAATGAGACCGTCAATAACAGCGTAGCTCATTCCAGCCCCCTCTAGTCCAGAAGGAACGATCTAAAGTGGGCCACCATGCACAATAAATGTTGCAAGCTATATACACTATATACAAGCTATATATACCCTAGGAATACCTACCTATTTGCCAGAAATAATCCAAAATGGCGAGGAATTGACCGAGAAGAAGCAATTTTTGTTGAACTGCTCGTTAAGGCTTAATTAGTCCATAACTTCATTAATAATTGTAATTCTAGTCCTGGATATGACTTTAAACTGCAACTAGTGATAAGTCTGAGGTCTGGGAGGACTTGAGTATTGGGGAAAGTGGAGTTACCCCTTAATCACCATTGCTCCCAGGTCTGCTCTGACCTGGAGTGGTGGTACCTGCCTGGGTTACAGCTATGGGTTCAATAGTACATCACCAATAAGGCGCTGGCAGCAGGGCACTTTTCAGCGCAATGTAGCAGATGAACCCAACAGGGTCAATGGCACACCACCTGATGGCATGCGGAAGAGCCATTCAAATGGCCAAAGGATGGCATCATTCAGCAAGTCAGTTGTCACTGTGGGGCAACTTCCATACTCGTCAGGTCTGTGGTGCTTTTGTGCACCACTTGGCATCAGGTCTGGAGGTCCAGAGAGACAACACAATGGGGGCACGACATCATTTGTCTTACCTTACTGTGCAAGGCACTTCATTAGGAAATCACGGCCCATCTGTGTTTCTGCGCATCCTAATGAAGCAGTCATCATCGCTAGTGATGGACAGCCAACAACAATAATTGTAATTAAGCAAATCTGAGTAGAAATTATATGCACCCTAGGTACCCCTACCTTCATGCTAGAAAGAATCAAAATCAGTGAAGAACTGAGGGAGAAGAAGCGATTTGTGTGGAAACTGCTCATAAGGGATTGATTAATTACTCCATATCTTCATTATTAATTGCATTTATGCAAATTTGGGTAGAAGCTATATGCACCCCAGGCAGACTCACCTTCCTGCCAAAAAGAATAAAAATCAGTGAAGAATTGAGAGAGAAGTGATTTTCATGAAATGTAGACAATGCTGGTGTCATGCTCCGCCCCGGACATCCACTCCAGAGATTACTGACCTCTCACGCCAGTGCCAATCTGGATCCGGGACAGGAATTCCTTCTCTCCTGATCTCACTTCCTGGTTTTTACTGCTGCTTATTTAAAGGCTCTCAGACTCTGACTTTGCCAGAACGTCACGTTTTGCTACTCTAGCTGTTTCTGTGCCTCTCTTACTTCTCATGGTTTATATCTCTAGCAATTTTCTCTTGTTCATGGTTTTTGCACTAGTATTTTTCTGGTTCATGGTTTTTTGCACTAAGGGTTATTTCTGATTCATGTTTTTTTTGCACTAAGGGTCTTTTCTTGTTCAGGGTTTTTTGCACTAGCATTTTTGTCTTTGCCTCTCTCATGTTTTTGTCAAGTTGTTTGTTTTCATTTTGCCCGGACTATTTTTGCCATCTGTTTTTTGTCCTGTTTGTTTACCTTTTGCCATGCCCTTTCTTCCCTGTATTAAATCATCTTATTTATTGGATTACAGTCTGTGTTCTGCTTCCTACTCATCACATCTCACCCCCCATAACAGTACATTCTGGCCGCCTGCCAGCTAAAAGGATGAGCCCACCAGTGAATCAAGGGGCCCTGGTGGGCAATGCTCAGAACCAGTCCCCCGCTAATTGTCCGTTACTTTCTGTCATCATTATCTGTGACAACCAGCATCACCACCTCCAGGCACTCGTCGACTCAGGGGCGGACAGGAACCTGATCTGCTCCGCCACTACCAAGCATCAGGGAATCCCGCTACTTGCTCTCGACATCCCTCTCACGGTCTGACACTCAATGGCACCGGCTTGACCAGCATCACCCACCTTACTGCCCCGCTCACCCTAAGGATTTCCAGTAACCACTCAGAAACCATCCAGCTTCACGTCATGAACAACCCTCACGTACCCATCATCTTAGGATTACCATGGTTAATGCAGCACAACCCCCACCTTAACTGGGCTGACAACACCATCCTGCCTAGCTTCCTGTCTGAACTCCGCTCTGCCTCCCACCAAACCACCGCAGCCTTCAGCCAGCGAGTTCCCCGACCTCTCTCATGTGCCTTTGGAATATCTGGATCTCAAACTCATCTTCAGTAAGACCTGAGCAGTGTCCCTCCCTCCTCACAGACCCTATGACTGTGGAATCAACCTCCTACCCAGGACAGCACCACCCAAAGGACGACTCTACTCTCTCTCTCCCGTCGAAAGGCAAGCCATGGAGAAGTACATCTCCGAATTTTTGGCAGTTGTGATCATCCGCCCTTCCTCCTCCCCAGCAGGGACAGGATTCTTCTTCGTGGAAAAGAAGGACAGGTCGCTCCGCCCCTGCATTGACTATCGGGGTCTCAATGCCATCAGAACCACTACCTACTACCGCTCATGACCATGGCCTTTGAACTACTCCAGGGAGCCAAGGTATTCACCAAGCTAGATCTACGCAATGCATACCATCTCGTCAGGATCAGGGGAGGGGGACAAGTGGAAGATGGCCTTTAACACCACCACTGGTCACTACGAGTACCTCATGGTCCCTTTCAGCCTGACCAACATGCCCACAGTCTTCCAGGCACTCGTTAACAATGTCTTAAGGGACTTCCTAAACATCTTCGTTTTCGTGTACCTGGATGACATCCTGATCTTCTCCCGCTCCCTGGAGGAACATCGGGGTCACTTCCGGCAGGTCCTCCAGCACCTGCTTGAGAACAAGTTGTTCGTCAAGGCGGAAAAGAGCAAGTTCCACCAAGGTTCTGTCTCGTTCCTGGGGTTCATCTCTCCAGCAAAGATCCAGATGAACCCCTTCAAGCTGGAGGCAGTTGCTGACTGGCCCACCCCATCTTCGAGACGAGAGCTCCAGCGCTTCCTGGGGTTCGCCAGCTTCTACAGGCGCTTCATCCGTGACTTCAGCATGGTGGTCGGACCTCTCTCAGCCCTGACCTCGACCAAGACCAAGTTCAAGTGGGAGGAGGAAGCAGATAAAGCCTTTCCCAGTTTCAAGCGCAGGTTTACCACAGCACCTATTCTCACCATACCCGATTCAACCAAGCAGTTTATTGCTGAGGTCGATGGCTCTGAGTCAGGGCTTGGAGCCATCCTAGTTCAGATGGCCAACAACAACAACAAGGTCCACCCATGCTCCTTCTTCTCCTGCTGGCTATCCCCAACCGAACGGAACTACGACATCGGCGACCGAGAACTACTGGCTGTGAAATTAGCCTTGGAGGAGTGGAGGCACTGGCTCAAGGGGTCTGATCTCCCTTTCCTAGTCTGGACCAACCATAAAAACCTGGAGTACCTCAAGTCTGCCAAACATCTCAATTCCCGTCAAGCCCATTGGTCTCTCTTTTTCTCCTGGTTCAACTTCACGCTCTCCTACTGCCCAGGCTCCAAGAACAGCAAACCTGACGCCCTGTCCAGGATGTTCTCTTCCCACCAAGAGGAGTCCAAACCAACTAAAACCATCCTTCCTCCATGCTGCCTGGTGGGAGCTGCTATTCTAGAGGTTGAGATGCTCATGCAGAAGGCCCTGGAGCAGGACCCTGGTGAAGGTAACTCCAACAACATTCCTCGTAACCATCTGTTCCATGTCCTGTGCGAACTCAGGTGCTGCAGTGGGGTCATCGCTCCAAGCTGGCCTGTCATCCAGGAGCCGCCCGAACTCTGGCTCTCATCCAGCAGTGCTTTTGGTGGCCATCCATCAAGGAGGACATCCAGGAGTTCATGGCAGCCTGCGACACATGCTCCTGGAACAAGACAGCCAATCGACCCCCTGCCGGCTTACTAAGACCCCTTCCAACTCTGCATCGACCTTGGTCTCACATCACCCTGGACTTCATCACAGGACTCCCCAACTCAGCTGGCAACACATGCATCCTCACTGTGATTGACCGTTTTTCTAAGACCATGCATTTCATTTCTCTGCCCAAGCTCCCCTCAGCCAAAGAGACCACAGAACTACTTGTCCACCACGTTTTCCGCCTACATGGTCTGCCTACTGACATTGTTTCTGACCGGGGTCCTCAGTTCACTGCACAGTTCTGGTGAGCCTTCTGCAAACTCATTGGAGCCACCTGTAGTCTCTCCTCAGGCTTCCACCCACAGACCAACGGCCAGGCAGAATGGGCAAACCAGGCTTTGGAGGTTGCACTCAGGTGCATGGCGTCCAGGGATGCCAGTTCTTGGAGCAAGTACCTACCCTGGATCAAATACACTCATAACACTTCCTTCATCTGCCACAGGTCTCTCACCCTTCCAGTGCTCCCTAGGTTACCAACCACCACTCTTCCCTAACCAAGAGGAGGAGGTCACCGTACCCTCAGCCCAGATCTTCATACGCCACTGCAGGAGGACATGGGCATTGACCCAGAGAAAAATCATTCGCTCTGCCCTAGCATCCAAGAGGCAGGCCGACAAACGCCGCTCTAAGGCGCCCACTTACTGAGTGGGGCAATGAGTTATGCTCTCCACACGCCATCTGCCACTCAGAACTGTCTCCCGCAAGCTGGCTCCCAGGTACCTAGGAGCCTTCCTCGTCAAAAAGGTAATCAATCCATGTTCCATCAGACTGGCACTACCACTCACCATGTGACGCATCCACCTTATGTTCCACGTATCACAGCTTAAACCTCTGGCCTCGTTCTACCAAAGAATGGTTAAAGAAGAATAAAGTTAATGTTTTGGAATGGCTAAGTCAAAGTCCTGACCTTAATCCAATCGAAATGTTGTGGAAGGACCTGAAGCGAGCAGTTCATGTGAGGAAATCAGAGGTGGAAAAACCTGGGTGAAGAAAGTAAAAACCCTGCCACATTTTTGCTCCGGCCAATTCAATGAACCAGCTGATCCTAATTACCACATCCCCTAAGCCAGGTTGATGAGCTAATTGGTGAAATCACCTGTGTTGAGAGCACAGGCAGAAGGAAAACCTAAGCAGGACTTTTACTTTGTCAATCCAGTTTTTCCACCTCTGGAGGAAATCCACCAACATTCCAGAGTTGAAGCTGTTATGTATGGAGGAATGGGCTAAAATTCCTCCAAGCCGGTGTGCAGGACTGATCAACAGTTACCGGAAACGTTTAGTTGCAGTTATTGCTGCACAAGGGGGTCACACCAGATACTGAAAGCAAAGGTTCACATACTTTTGCCACTCACAGGTATGTAATATTGGATCATTTTCCTCAATAAATAAATGACCAAGTATAATATTTTTGTCTCATTTGTTTAACTGGGTTCCCTTTATCTACTTTTAGGATTTGTTTGAAAATCTGATGATGTTTTAGGTCATATTTATGCAGAAATATAGAAAATTCTAAAGGGTTCACAAACTTTCAAGTACCACTGTAAATAAATGAAGCAGGTTCTAAGTTTCAGGGAAAAGAACAGATAGATCAAAGAGCACGACTCGTCAAAATCAAAAGGTTCAAGGTTGCTACATGTGGCTATGTACACCTACACAACATATGTGTTCCTACATTATAAAAGAACATTAGTGGTTCTTTTCACACCCTAATTGGTTTCAAATGATGCCATAGTTGAATGTTTACTCGCTCGCCCTTGTTACCATGTTTACTCGGCATATGCAGCTGCCTTCTGTTATATTAACCTCCAGAGACTTGACACATAGAGACCCATTATCACTAATTGAGAGAAATCTCTTACCCATTAGCTGCTAAAGCAGGACAGAGCGGAAAATGCACTGCTCGAGCCCGCGGGCAAGGCTAGGCTAATTACACTTTTAACCCGATGGTAAGCATCTCTTGCAAAAGTGTACACTTGGGCTTCTTCCTTATGTATCAGGCCTTTCAGGAAGAAACCAGGCCTTAGCCTCTCAGGGTTCAATCTGTGTTCTCAAAAATGACTCATTGAATTATATCATGGCGAAGCCAGGCTAATTGGCTTCATTTGTGCGCTGAGTTAATTCAATATCAGACAAGGGGAGTGCAGGCTAAATTTCATTACAAGTGACAGAGACCTCATTGACTAAACCAAATTGGAGAGAACAATGTTAGGCTACTCTATTCACCTACAGGATACATCCATAATGTACTTCTATTAGCATACTGTGGAACTGTAGGAGAGACATATTTTGCCACAAACACTGGTGGTTTTGTTGTTGTGGTTGTTGTTGATGTTGTTCAATCTGATAAAGTCATTTCCTTCCAGTCTTATCCAGAACATGATAAACGGTCATCTCATTTTGTTTGGATTTGTGCACTTTGGCAAACCTTGATGGTAAGTGCATGTGGAAATGATCACAAAACAGTAGCAGTTTGTGTCACAATCTACTAAGAAAAAGGAAGAAGAAGAAAAAGTGTGAGACACTTTTCACATTTCAGGCATGAAAATGAATTTGAAGTTTCAAACGCACAACAACTTTAGGCTGCAGGCCAGAGGGAGCGGCACGCATGCCAAACAACATTCTGAACCATTGAGAATCAGAAAACTTTACACAACATTAAAAGTGTGCTCCTGCATGAAATACAATGTGTTTAACTGTTTACGTTTTTTATTTTCCACCCAATTTAACAGTAGGCGTTAATATACGACTGATCTTGGAAGGAAGAGAGCAAGAGAGCATTCCAAACCAAATGTTTTTTCTTCATAAACAAATCAAGATATTTTATGATAAATCTTTTCATGTTCTACCTCATAAACGCGTCACAAAGTCACAGTTTGCTTCAAGGTGCATCATACACTGTCAGAAACAGGGGTATAGTAGGAGTCCATTTCTGTGCCCCAAAGTACAGTCTACACTAATGTACCCCCTAGGACCTCAAGGTGTATCTTTTTAGGACCAAAAAGGTACATATATTTTCCCAAGCAGTATATAAAGGGTACAAATAAGTACCTTAGAGGATACTGTACCAGTGACAAGCCATTGTACTCCTAAAGGTACAATAATGTACTTTATTTTCCGAGAGTGTACTGCCTTTCAGTAGTGTAGCGTAGTGACTGGTGCAGCCATTTGGCAGCTGAGCTCAGTTGGTTTGTAGCCTGGTGGGTTACCATGATGCTTGGCTTGTCACTGTACCAAACCCTCGCACACACTGTTTAGTGTTTTAGTGCATTTAAACCCCAAATCAGCCTGCCACATGCTAACCAACTTGCCTTGTGAATGGGAAGGCATGAGCAGGGAGTGTTTATTAGTGTTGGCCAGACTGAGATGGACATTTGCTCTTGTGAGCTTAACAGTAGAAAGCTGTGAGGAGAATCTAGCACTAGTATGGCTTGCATTGAGGTGTCAGTAAGAGACTTTGGATGTGCCACAATTATCACTAGCACGAGGGCCAAAATTAGTTTTAGAGTTTGGGTCTGTTTTAGGCTGCCTGGCCTGTTAGGACACAAAGAGTGGGGCTAGCTTAGCCTCTGCCAGCTGGAGACACTAACAGCACTCAGGAAAAGGATGTGAACGGGTTCACTAAGTGCAATATTCTACTTCCCCTCCTCTCCCACTTTTCCCTAAAATTTCTCTCTCATATCAAAGCTCAGCAGAGATGAGCTTGATAGGAAGTCTGAAGGATCCTACATGGGGAGGAGAATCCTCTTTAAATAATAAACTCCCTCACTATGAGGCAGAGGAAAGATGGCTGGGATACTGAAGACAGTTTCACATAGACACAGCAGGATGCTATAAAACTACCAGAAACTAGAAACTAGGCTGACTGTAAACAGAATGAGATGAGATCGCCAGTGCTACATGGTGAGGGTCAGATAACGTGTATTTTAGAGAGTTCATTCAGTCCATAAATTACTGATACAACTTGGCTCCATGATATTCAACCATGGATAGTCAAATACAATAATTTTTGTCCAGAGGAAATATAGACCTTCCTGGGATGGAGAAGGACTGGAAGTAGTCTTGGCTAACGGGAATGATTTTCTCCTCCAAGTCCCTCCGTTATTTTTGGATCAGGACTCTTAAACAAGAAATCCAGGAATAATACAGTTTCAAATGTACTATTTCATGGAATACATAAATATGTAAAGTTCAATTACAAATCCAGTGTGCTGAAGTACTTACAGTATTACCAAGCCTATTAAAAATCTAAGGGAAACTGAAACATTCCAGAGGTTTGGAACAGCACAGGAGACCAGGATTTGTCCTTGAGCTGTCCATGACGCCACAATGTCCTCCACATTCTATCCAGATTCCCCTCCATTACATACAGGGAACTGTTGAACTTCTGACATAGTAAAATGGTCTTCATGAATCAGGTCATTTGAGTATTTGGATAAGCTGTTATATTTTTGAGGACTAATCTTGAAGAAAGCCCATTTCAAGAGATACTGTAGAACTTGCTTTCAGGGTTGTAAAAGACTTGAAATCTTTAAAGAGCCATCAGATGCTTTTTAAAGAAACAGCCACGGCTGAGGGGAAAGAAAGAGAATAAAAGGCACAGACAAAAAAAAAGATAGTAAAGATGTGCACATGTCCTTGGGAGGAAGTGTGCAATGACTCTTTTTCCTGTATTTATCCTGCACTAACAGAGATAGTGCTATAGTCATAAACTGTTTATGCTTCGTGACTGTTGTCTCCTCTTTGAAGAATAGTGAGCTTTACATGCGCAGAGCATCAGTTATAAACAATGCACTAAGCATTGTGTGTTCGCTATTCTGACATGTATTTACAGGCCATGATGGTCAGGACAAATAAACGAGCATGGACAAATAAACCTGCCGAACGTTCTGTCTCTCTTTCACTCTTTCCATAATAGTACTTATAATGATTTCCTCACTTTAGATACTGCTCCATGACACAATAAAAAGCCATGGAATAAAAAGCCAATTGCTTCCTGTATTATAGTAAGCTGTGAACATCTGCAAGGTCAGAGGGATTGACTCAGACTGGCAGTGTTTCCCAACCACGCTCTTATTTCTCATCCTGGTGTGCCTTTTCCCACCAAAACCCAATATGTTTTGTAAGATATGGGGGGAGGGGGTGGTGGTTTCCACTGGCTGTCGAATGAGCTTGGAGTGCCAAAAACTCTCATTATGGATATATGAATATAAATGTTACCAGCCATTTATATTTACAGTGGTGCTTGAAAGTTTGTGAACCCTTTAGAATTTTCTATATTTCTATATTTCTGCATAAATGTGACCTAAAACATCATCAGATTTTCACACAAGTCCTAAAAGTAGATAAAGTGAATCCAGTTAAACAAATGAGACAAAAATATTATACTTGGCCATTTATTTATTGAGGAAAATGATCCAATATTACATATCTGTGAGTGGCAAAAGTATGTGAACCTTTGTGCAGCAATAACTGCAACTAAACATTTCCGGTAACTGTTGATCAGTCCTGCACACAAGCTTGGAGGAATTTTAGCCCATTCCTCCGTACAGAACAGCTTCAACTCTGGGATGTTGGTGGATTTCCTCACATGAACTGCTCGTTTCAGGTCCTTCCACAACATTTCGATTGGATTAAGCTCAGGACTTTGACTTGGCCATTCCAAAACATTAATTTTATTCTTCTTGAACCATTCTTTGGTAGAACGACTTATGTGCTTAGGGTCGTTGTTTTACTGCATGACCCACCTTCTCTTGAGATTTACAGTAGTTCATGGACAGATGTCCTGACATTTTCCTTTAGAATTTGCTGGTATAATTCAGAATTCATTGTTCCATCAATGATGGCAAGCCGTCCTGGCCCAGATGCAGCAAAGCAGGCCCAAACCATGATACTACCACCACCATGTTTCACAAATGGGATAAGGTTCTTATGCTGGAATGCAGTGTTTTCCTTTCTCCAAACATAACGCTACTTTTTTAAACCAAAAACTTCTATTTTGGTCTCATCCGTCCACAAAACATTTTTCCAATAGCCTTCTGGCTTGTCCACATGATCTTTAGCAAACTGCAGACAAGCAGCAATGTTCTTTTTGGAGAGCAGTGGCTTTCTCCTTGCAATCCTGCCATGCACACTATTGTTGTTCAGTGTTCTCCTGATGGTGGACTCATGAACATTAACATTAGCCAATGTGAGAGGGGACTTCAGTTGCTTAGAAGTTACCCTGGGGTCCTTTGTGACCTTGCCAACTATTACACGCCTTGTTCTTGGAGTGATCTTTGTTGATCGACCACTCCTGGGGAGGGTAACAATGGTCTTGAATTTCCTCCATTTGTATACAATCTGTCTGACTGTGGATTGGTGGAGTCCAGACTCTTTAGAGATGGTTTTGTAACCTTTTCCAGCCTGATGAGCATCAACAATGCTTTTTCTGAAGTCCTCAGAAATCTCCTTTGTTCATGCCATGATACACTTCCACAAACATGTGTTGTGAAGATCAGACTTTGATAGATCCCTGTTCTTTAAATAAAACAGGGTGCCCACTCACACCTGATTGTCATCCCATTGATTGAAAACACCTGACTCTAATTTCATCTTCACATTAACTGCTAATCCTAGAGGTTCACATACTTTTGCCACTCACAGATACAGTGGCACTTGAAAGTTTGTGAACCCTTTAGAATTTTCTATATTTCTGCATAAATATGACCTAAAACATCATCAGATTTTCACACAAGTCCTAAAAGTAGATAAAGAGAACCCATTTAAACAAATGAGACAAAAATATTATACTTGGTCATTTATTTAGTGAGGAAAATGATCCAATATTACATATCTGTGAGTGGCAAAAGTATGTGAACCTCTAGGATTAGCAGGTAATTTGAAGGTGAAATTAGAGTCCGGTGTTGTCAATCAATGGGATGACAATCAGGCGTGAGTGGGCACCCTGTTTTATTTAAAGAACAGGGATCTATCAAAATCTGATCTTCACAACACATGTTTGTGGAAGTGTGTCATGGCACGAACAAAGGAGATTTCTGAGGACCTCAGAAAAAGCATTGTTGATGCTCATCAGGCTGGAAAAGGTTACAAAAGCATCTCTAAAGAGTTTGGACTCCACCAATCCACAGTCAGACAGATTGTGTACAAATGGAGGAAAATCAAGACCATTGTTACCCTCCCCAGGAGTGGTCGACCAACAAAGATCACTCCAAGAGCAAGGCGTGTGATAGTCGGCAAGGTCACAAAGGACCCCAGGGTAATGTCTAAGCAACTGAAGGCCTCGCTCACATTGGCTAATGTTAATGTTCATGAGTCCACCATCAGGAGAACACTGAACAACAAATGGTGTGCATGGCAGGGTTGCAAGGAGAAAGCCACTGCTCTCCAAAATGAACATTGCTGCTCATCTTCAGTTTGCTAAAGATCACGTGGACAAGCCAGAAGGTTATTGGAAAGTGTTTTGTGGATGGATGAGACCAAAATAGAACTTTTTGGTTTAAATGAGAAATGTTATGTTTGGAGAAAGGAAAACACTGCATTCCAGCATAAGAACCTTATCCCATCTGTGAAACATGGTGGTGGTAGTATCATGGTTTGGGCCTGTTTTGCTGCATCTGGGCCAGGATGGCTTGCCATCATTGATGGAACAATGAATTCTGAATTATACCAGCGAATTCTAAAGGAAAATGTCAGGACATCTGTCCATGAACTGAATCTCAAGAGAAGGTGGGTCATGCAGCAAGACAACGACCCTAAGCACACAAGTCATTCTACCAAATAATGGTTTAAGAATAATAAAGTTAATGTTTTGGAATGGCCAAGTCAAAGTCCTGCCCTTAATCCAATCGAAATGCTGTGGAAGGACCTGAAGTGAGCAGTTCATGTGAGGAAACCCACCAACATCCCAGAGTTGAAGCTGTTCTGTACCGAGGAACGGGCTAAAATTCCTCCAAGCCGGTGTGCAGGACTGATCAACAGTTACCGGAAACGTTTAGTTGCAGTTATTGCTGCACAAGGGGGTCACACCAGATACTGAAAGCAAAGGTTCACATACTTTTGCCACTCACAGATATGCAATATTGGATCATTTTCCTCAATAAATAAATGACCAAGTATAATATTTTTGTCTCATTTGTTTAACTGGGTTCTCTTTATCTACTTTTAGGACTTGTGTGAAAATCTGATGATAGTTTAGGTCATATTTATGCAGAAATATAAAAAATTCTAAAGGGTTCACAAACTTTCAAGCACCACTGTACACCAACATGCCTGGCTGATTAGCACAAACTGGTAAGAAAAAGAAAATTTATAGGCTGTACTTACATTAAGGCCTGACTGACTGCATGGAAGCACTAAAAGCAGGAAATCAAAAATAGCTTGACTTTTATGGCCTTTAAATGAAATGTAATAAATGGTATACAAAGCGAGTATAATATTAGCTAGCAGCTTTCTAGTTGGAAATGTAGCTCCTGTCTGTTTTAAAGTGACTGGTTAAAGTCACTTAAAAACCTGCACAAAGGTTTAGTGTTTGCCAAAGAGCTAATCATAAAAAAGAACATTTTAATTTTCTTTTTATTTCTTCATCAAAGGTCACATGATCATACACCAAACAGCTGTAACATTAAAACCACTGAGGGGTGAAGCGAATAATGTTGATTATCTCATTACAGTGGCACCTGTTAAGGGGTGGGATATATTAGAAAGCAAGAAAGAGAACAGTCAGTTCTTGAAGTTGATATGTTGGAAGCTAGAAAAATGGGCAAAAGCAAGGATCTAAGTGACACTGACAAGGGCAAATTGCGAGAGCAGCTCCAAAACTGCAGATCAGTACTGACCAAAAATGGTCCAAGGAAGGACAAGCGGTGAACATTCGACAGGGTCATGGGCATCCAAGGCTCATTGATGCATGTGGGGAGTGAAAGCTAGCCTGTCTGGTCCAATCCCACAGAAGAGCTTCTATAACCCAAATTGCTGAAAAAGTTAAATGCTGGTGATGCTAAAAAGGTGTCAGAACACACAGTGCATCAGTATACCCATGAATTCCCCAGACCTCAATTCAATCAAGCATTTGTAGGATGTGTTAGACAAACAAGTCTGATCCACCTCACAACTTACAAGACTTGAAGGATCTGTTGCTTACATCTTGGTGCTACATACCACAACACACCTTTGGAGGTCTTGTGGAGTCCATGCCTCGATGGGTCAGAGCTGTTTTGGAGCACAAAGGGAATCTACACAATATTAGGCAGGTGGTTTTAATGTTACAGCTGATCAGTGTATACACAAACTGCATATATAAGAAAGTTTGAGGGCTACAGATTCATCACCTCACTTCCACTTGCAAAGGTTCATTTTGGTTTCATCCACATGTCTTCTCTTTGTGAAGGCCAAGCTTCGAGTTATGTAGAGCAGGTGAATCACAGGATTGTCACAATATCTTTCCAGACACATCACTAGGCCCCAGAGAGGCAGCAGTGAGTCATCATCCCAGTACAGAGCACTTTTTTAGCAGCAATGGGGATGAGCAGCTTCAAAAGGAGCAGATGGGTAGGAGGAACAGGGAGGCCAAAAGATCAGGGCTACACCTCCAGATGTGAGGAGCATCCCTCCAGATGTGTTGGCCTCAGGCCCTGGGCCCCGCCGGACGCCTAGGATGAGATCCAGCAGTCATTCTGGCATGTTTCTTCACTGGCTGGGGAGAACTTGGACTTGATACACATGGGCCCTGATGTGTGAGCAGGAAGTAAGCATGTCAGAACCACAATGGTTAAACATCCGAGTGGCTGGAACAGAGTTATCACTAAGGAGGGAGGACGGTCTGGATGGGGGTCCGTGAATAGACACAAACATCCAGACACAGGCACACACACAGACTTGGCTCTGAAAAAGGATTACTCTGCAGACCTGATTCAGAATCTGTCTCATTTTTAATGATAAATATACACTTTTTACAGGTTCAAGAGGAGAAATATTTTTCCCACACCATGAATGAGCTTAAACGATTTGATTAAATGGGCCTGTGAGAGCCTGTAACTTTGGATCTTAAATTCCAATAGCACTAGATACACTCTTGTTATGCAGTCTGTCAACGCTGAATAACAGCACCATCATCAATCAATTTCTCTTCAGTATGAATGAAAAAAATTGATTACTTTTCTCCATAGTAGAAAAGCTAGAAGATAAGACAAAAGGGTTGGACAATGAAATTTCGCATTTGGCACTTCAGAAATGTCAGGAACTTGTCAACACACACAAATGCCTGAATGAAACTTTTTTTTATTTTTAATTGCAAGGAAATTTTTGTGGAAGCAAACATATATTTGTATAAATGACTCTTTTACCTGGGCTTAAACAGCAGTGAAGCTTAATATGCTGCATTAAGTCCAATGAAATCAAATGAAAACATCAGCGACAAAAGAAAATGGCTGGTAATGCCATCTAAATGACATGATTTATTAGTTACAATTTGGAACAGTCATATATGTTGTTGTTGTTGTTGTTGCTGCTGTTGTTCTTTTTTTCCCATCTTTTCAAAAACTGACCACCTGCTTTTAGTGGTACCATTTTTAACTAAATTTTTTAGTAGCTCAAATTTCAGTGCATCATTATTATGAACACCTTGGATGCTTCATGTATTAAAACAAAAGCCTGACAACAAGTAAGCAGATTAAATAAATAATAGATTTTAAAAATGGTCATAT